>NC_057814.1:235491301-235727159 GCF_018294505.1 Triticum aestivum | reverse complement strand
GCCACACCCCTCCTGATGAACAGGACCCACGTTTCGACCGTAGGAGGTCCGTTTCGTCCGTTTTGCGGTACGCCACACCCCTCCCGATCAACAGGAACCCCGTTTCGACCGTAGGAGGTTCGTTTCGTCCGTTTTGCGGTACGCCACACCCCTCGCGATCAACAGGACCCCCGTTTCGACCGTAGGAGGTCCGTTTCCTCCGTTTTGCGGTACGCCACACCCCTCCTGATCAACAGGACCCCGTTCCGAACGTAGGAGGTCTGTTTCCTCCGCTGTGTGGTACGCCAGACCTCGTTTCCATTGCCTGTTCCGTCCAAGCCCTCCCGATGAACATGACCACGCATTCCGTTCCGACCCAGCCGGTTGGCTCCCACGCGTTCCGTTGCCTCCCGATGAACACGACGCATTCCGTTGCCTCCCCATGAACACGACGCATTCCGCTGCCTCCCCATGAACACGACGACGATGCTGTTTCTCCGTTCCGACCCAGCCATGTCAACGAGCCCTCGCCGTACGTATGCGCGAGTAGGCGTTCGAGACCCCGCCCGTATGTACACATACGTGGCCGTATTTTCTTTCTTGCACCATGGCCGTTGTACGTACGTGTACATGCTACGTGCGCGCCTCTACTACGACACGTGCGCGCCTCTACATCCACCAGTATATATGTATGTACACGTTCGCGACCATAATGACAATGCCACGTACGCTTCGACCAGGTGGGTCCCGACTGTCAGGCACTTCCTTGCGTGCGAAGATGTAGCTGGTGGGTCCCAGCAGTCAGGGGGGCGAATCGTTTTGTTTTCTTTTTGCCCAGACGCACTTCCTTGCGTGTGAAGGTGTAGCTGGTGGGTCCTAGCAGTCAGGGGGGAATGTTTTTTTTCGTGAAATACGGTGGCCCGTCCGGTGGGTCCCCGCTGTCAGGTGGAGGAATAATTATTTTGCGCATAATAAGGAGGCACTTCCTTGCTGCGGCCGTGGACCCAGCTGTCAGCGTCTCTACGCACAGTACTCTTCCGATGGAAGTCGGTCGTTGACCACATTGACCACGCCGCGCCGAGAGCACCACGGCGGGGGACGACGGCGAGGCCTAGGAAGGGGACGACACAAAGGCAGGGAAGACTCGGCAGTTGTTTCCCACGTGGAGGGGAGTACGACTGTACGAGGGTTTACTTGTTCGTCTACCGTCGCCGGAGAATAACAGCAGGTGTGGGTGAGTAGAGGGATGGCTAGGCCAGCGATGGGAGTACGGTGGGGCGGTGAGGCCTGCGCGGCAGCACAGCCGGCCGCGGGGAGGAGGGAGCAGGCAGTCCCGCCGGCGCTTGTTTGAGCGGCTGGAGCAGGAAGAGCAGAGATTGAAGAAGCACGACGGCCGTTGGATGGACATCCAACAGTCAGTGCTTGTGCGTCAACCTTCTTTTTAGGAAAGCCTCAAATCTGTGGAAAACAGCATACAACCCATCTGCCATTATTTCTAATAATTTACAGCCCATTTGCTAATTCTTAAGGTTTTTTGGAGCCCATATTCTTTTTGTTAGCATTACAGCCCATATTGTGGCCACGGTTAAAAAATTATACGAAATTTTGCATATTTCGGTGCGGTCCGAACTGTTTTTAATCCCGAAATTTCGACTCACATTCAAACTGATTTTAAAAATAAATGTATATCAATATAAAATCCAACAAATTCTCCACGCATAAAAATTAATGTAATTTAAAATCTTGAAAAGGAAAAAAAAGATATTTGAAACTAATTGCCGGTTTGATGTGTTTTAAAAATGTACAGCCCATTTCTCATTACTGATGGGCCATTTTCTCGGCCAGCCGAATGAAAGCTCTCCTCGTCTTGAAAGATTTGCAGCCCAACAGGCCTGACAAAGCGACTTACTTGGCAAATCACAAAAAAACTGGGCTGTGGCCGTGGACCCAGCTGTCAGCCTCTCCACGTACAGTACTCTTCCGATGGAAGTCGTTCCTTGACCACGTTGACCACGCCGCGCGGAGAGCACCACGGCGGTGGACGACGGCGAGGCCTAGGAAGGGGACGACGCGGAGCCGGGGAAGACGCGGCAGTGGAAGCCCGCGCGGAGAGGAGTACGAGGGTTCACTGGTTCGGCTGCGGTGTGAGGCTGCCGTCGCCGCAGGGCCTGGCCAGCGGTGGGAATAGTAGGGGGCGGTGAGGCCTCTGCGGCAGCACAGCCGGCCACGGGAGGCAGGAGCATGCGGCACGACCGGCGCTGCTTTGGGCGGCTGGAGCAAGAAGACCAGAGGTTGAAGAAGCACTACGGCCGTTGGATGGACATCGTACGGTCACTGGAGCTAGAATCGTTCATATTGACTAAGTTGACAAAGCCCTTCGTCCCCGTCAACTTAGTAGGCCCACAAGTCAGCCTCCCACCAAGGTGGGTCCCAGCTAGCCGGGGGAGTATTCATTTTTGTGCGTAATAAGGAGGCACTTCCGGTGGGTCCGAGCTGACAGCGGGGGGAACGTTTTTTTCGCGAAATACGGTGGCCCGTCCGGTGGGTCCCAGCAGTCAGGGGGAAACGATTTTTTTCGCAAAATACTGGTGGCCCGTCCGGTGGGTCCCCGCTGTCAGGTGGAGGAATAATTATTTTGCGCGTAATAAGGAGGCACTTCCTTGCGGCCGCCGTGGACCCAGCTGTCAGCCTCTCCACGTACAGTACTCTTCCGATGGAAGTCGGTCGTTGACCACGTTGACCACGCCGCGCCGAGAGCACCAGGGCGGTGGACGACGGCGAGGCCTAGGAAGGGGACGACGCGGAGCCGGGGAAGACGCAGCAGTGGAAGCCCGCGCGGAGAGGAGTACGAGGGTTCACTGGTTCGGCTGCGGTGTGAGGCTGCCGTCGCCGCAGAATAACAGGGGGTGTGGGTGAGTGGAGGGATGGCCTGGCCAGCGGTGGGAGTAGTATGGGGGCGGTGAGGCCTCCGCGGCAGCACAGCCGGCCACGGGAGGCAGGAGCAGGCGGCACGACCGGCGCTGCTTTGGGCGGCTGGACCAAGAAGACCAGAGGTTGAAGAAGCACTACGGCCGTTGGATGGACATCGTACGGTCACTGAAGCTAGAATCGTTTATATTGACTAAGTTGACAAAGCCCTTGGTACGCTCCAACTTAGTAGGCCCACAGGTCAGCCTCCGAAACGGTGCGCCCCAGATGTCAGGGGGAGGAATCATTTTTTGGGCGGCCGAAGCTAAGAATATCCGAGATTGAAGAAGAAGCACGACATCCGTTGGATAGACATCCAACGGCCACTGCTGCTAGAACCGTGTGTTGACTATAATAAGTTGACAAAGCCTTGCATACGCGTCAACTTATTTTTTTAGGGGACGCGTCACTTAGTAGGCCCACAAGTGTGTGGCAGAGAACTTATAGCCCATTTGCGTTTTGTAAGAATGTACAGCCCATTTTTGAATTCTAATGGAATTTACAACAGCCCATTTACAGTTTGTTAAAAGTACAACCCATTTTCTAGCTAGGACAACGATTAATAATTTCAACCAACCGTTGAAGACAGAATTCAATAAAATTTCCCACATTTTGATGGGATCCGAAATATTTTTATCCCGAAATTTCTAGTCAGATTAAATATAAATTTGTATTACGTAAAAATCCAACGAAACATTGCGCGCGCAACAATGAAAATTTAAGATTTTCAAAATCCATAAATAATATTTTATAAACTAATTTCGTGTTTGGTGCATTTTTTATAGTTACTGCCCAGTTTTTATAATTACATCCCATTTATTATTTTTAAAGCCCATTTTCCTGTTAAGCCTAATGCATCCCTCCTAGGAAAGATTTGCAGCCCAGCGGGGCGGAGAATAACAAGTTGACCTTGCCTGGGTATTCCTCAAAAAGACGTATAGCTGGGCTAGCCATTTTCATCTTGAAAAAATTAGTATCTGGGCTGGATATCTGGCCTGGGCTAGACGGGCCACAGCCCGCCCAGTTAATACCCTGCTCTCCTCTGAACAACAACGAAATCATCGCCAAGAAAAACTCTGCAGTGCTCACGCCTCAAAAACACAAATACTGCTCGAGCTGCTTGGTCCCAGCTGTCGGCCGCACCTTGTGCAATTCTCTCGTTTATATTGACTACATAGGTTGACAATGGTGTGGGACCGTGATGTCAGGAAACCAGGAGAAAGCAAAAAAAATATAGTTGTACATAATAAGGAGGCACTTGCGTACGTACGGCTATGGCCCTAGTGGGTCCCTAGTGTCATCCAGTCAAAATAAAGTCATCTCCTGAATCCTCATGTTCGTTGACGATGTTAACAATGCTCGGCGCCACGGCGAGCGCAACAACTCGAAGGACAACGGAGAGGGCCTCGCGGGCCCTACGGATGGTCTGATACAGCGCCCGCTGCTCATTCAGGAAGCCAGGATCATCGGACACCTATGAGCACCTTCGAGAAACTGAGACGGCATGAAACGGTAAGGCCGCGCTTGGGAGCTCTGGTTTATTTCAAACCTGTATTAACATACAAGTGTAATTTACTCGTCATCGGAAACAACGCGTAAAATACAGGCGTAATGAAACCGAGGGCCCGAGGTCTGTAAGTAAAACCGGCGGGTTACGCGTGTAATTTGAGAGACCAGTGTATATTTTACGAGCACTGCTATATGGACGACATTACCAGACGATACATGCACGACGTGCGTATCATGCCATCCATGGGCAAGGCTGAAACAGCAGCTAACGGCTGGATTAGCAATCGTCCGAGTGTCGTTCAGCGTTTTTATCGTGTGTGAAGTACTTCCGATATTTTACTAGTCGAAATCGACCAACCAAGCGCCTTCGCCCGAGACCATCTGCTTTAATTTACAAGCGTCAGTTTTACAAGCGGTTTTGGTTGGAAAACGACGATCCAATCACGGCCTAATATCATGAGTTGGTCGGAAGATCATATGGTTTCACGTCTAACCTACCCGACTTGTCGTATAGGCTATGAATGAAACATCAGACGATGAACTTCTTAAGCACGGAAACAACAGAAGAGGATGATCTTCTTAACAAGCAAATCACTGGCATTAGATCGACATGCAAAACAATACGAAGCATTATTCTCAGGAGGCACGGTGAACAGCTCGTGATGCCGCATGCCACAACATTCCAAGCTCAACTTTGCAATCAAACACAAGGCCTGGCATTACATAGACAATATTCAGAACAAACTCTTAACACAAGAATATCTCAGCAGAGTAACTATTTACTTCTAAACTGAACACAGGAATAGGAAAAAACACTCGACGCTGCTCACAGCAAGGGCGTCCCACTCAAAAATATCAAATGCATGTCTTCTGGCTAACATCAATGAGCAAATTTTGACAAGGTTTTCCAATTCCAATATATTAAACTAACGTCTTCTTGCTAACATCAATGATTAAACTTTGACAAGCTTTTCCCATTCAAAATATGTAATGCCTATGATCGTGGAGTCCTGTCGTAGCTTCTTGTACTTGTTTGGGCACTTTTTGCCCAGGGCACTCCACGTGTTGTTAAATTGCCAATGGTCTCTGCAGACTAGTCATGTCACCGGTGTCTAATAATACTCTGTAAAGCTTCTCGGTCATTCCTTCTGTAATGTAGCGCAAACAGTGACTGCTTCTTTCTGCAAAGTGGAACGACCAACTGGACCCAGTAATGCAGCAGTTTGCCTTGGACACATTGGCTCCTTTTGTGCAGTTCAACTAAAATCGAAGTCGGAATAAAACCGAGCTTTAATTTTGATATCCCTGTAAGCAACAATAGGTATAAGGGAAACAATTACTGAGAAATAACGGTTGATGACTTGTACTCCCAGAAGAAAAGCATCTACTGATCTACTTTATCTTAATGGGAAACAAAGCAGGAGAGTAGCAATTCTCCATCAGTGTGATTCATTCATATTGACTGAGACATTATCTTAACAATGCCTTGTTTCAACATGTATAAAGAACGACAAAGCAGAAAAGTACCATTCCTAAAACAATGCAACTGATTCATTTTAACAGAGACATTATCTTAACAATACCTTGGTTAAACATGTAGAAAGAACTACAAAGCAGGATAGTACCATTCCTAACAAGTGTTGCAGTTTTGAACTAAGATTCAGTAGTTAATTAATTCTGAGAGTGGCATTGCTTAATTTTACCAGCGGCATTAGATTAACGAAAAGCATAAACAGTTCCAGGGGAGAGTGGGCGCAACAACAGTATGTGCTTCCATCTACTTATAAAGGGGGTGATGCAGAGTTTGTTGTAACAAAGCAACAAGCATCATGTCTGGGTTGGTCCCATTTTTGTTCACTACTTAATGGGAAAAGACAGCAATACAATAGCTTCAATTCAACATTTATTTAAAACAGTACCAATACAAGTAGCACAACATCTCAAAGCACACTGCACAATCATGTGGATGAAGGCCTGTACTGACCTTTCATGAGACCGACAAAGGTAAAATACGAATCTCGATCTCCTTTTGTGCAGTTCCACCAAAATTAAGCAAAGTCACCGGTGTGACATTCAAGTTGAACTGCACAAAACACTCTTAAAACATAAGTGTTTCGAGTAGCGAAGCAAAATGTCGCAATAGCAACAAGTTGAATCGATAGCCCTGTTTTAACAGAGGCAAAAAAGGAAACAATTACTTGCCGATAAAGGAGGATGAAACAAACGGTGACAGAAAGAAGCATCTAACTTATCTTGGATGGAAAACAAAGTAGGACAGTAGCATTTCTAAAACGGTTGCATTGATTCATATTAACAGAGACATTCTCTTGAAACAACATTCGTTAAAAAATGTAATTTACTTTTAACAGTGGCATTGCTTCAATTTTCCGGCGGCATTCTTAGATTAACAACAGCAAAATAGCTGTATGGGACATGCCAGCACCATGTGCGTCCACACGTATAAATGGGTGATGCAGAGTATGTAGCCAAGCAGCATATATGCGCTGGTCCCATATTTGTTCTCTTTGAACCTTCTTCCTATGTGAGGGCAGCAAATCTAGTCCTGCACAAACTACCCGACCCCCCAGTTTCTTTCCCTTTTCAACAAAGAGATCGGTTCCTTACAGATGTGTGTACTGGGTTACCCCCTTTTTCCCTTTTCGACCTACAAAGCGGCTGGATAGCCAGTCTATACTACTTTCCGCCCCTCCTTTCCTCATTGAACCACGTCCTAGATTCTTGCTCCAGCCCACCGCACCCTTCTTTCCTCTTTGAACCAAGACCTAGATTCGACTACAGATCGAAAAAGATCCACATGCAGCTAGAGCAACGACGGTTTCAAAGAAACTTATACCTTAGGGTCGTCGGGATGTGGCAAGGCGTGCGGCGGGAGGCCGGATCTGCCCACACTACGTACGGCAGCGAGGAAGAAGGGGTCGGTGGCCCTCCCGCACAGGCGCTGGGTGAAAGAGAACAGCGCAGCCGGCAGTGGATTGCCTCCCTCGCCGAAGGCGATAGAGTGAACGCTGCACCTCCTCCCCTTCCCGGTGCGACGGGATACGGACGCCTCCTTCACCAGCTGTGAGGGGGGAGAGAGAGACAAGAGGCCAACGCAGTCTTGTTTAGATCTGGTGAAGAGAGGGTGAGAGACTGTGAATATAGCAAACCCTAGCAAATGAACGCTGAGCCTCCAGCGTGTAACATATATGTAGTGCGGCGAGCGTGTGGAGAGTGCAAACCCTAGCGAACAAGCGCTGAGGCTCCCGCTTATATATATACTACTGTAGTACGGACTGAGCTCCGGTGCCTTCACTGCACCTGCTTTTGGCTGTATGACAGGTGAGCCAGCCACATTTTGGGCCCACCTGTCATAAATCCAAAGGCAGGTGCACTAAGTCAATGAAGCTGCGTCCATATAGTACTCTCGTGTATACGACTAATATATAGTGGAGTGGTTTTCTTATTCTCTCCATAACAATCGTTTTAAATTGTGTAAGTACGAAACGAAACTCTTTATTTAATGTACAGTGAAGAAAACTAGTACTACTTCCGATGAACTAACGATCCACGCCCACGCGTCCTGGTCGCACTTCCTGTCCTTCACGTGTGGTACACTACCCTCCCTTAAGTGAACAACCACACATGCGCCAAATTATCGGAAACGTGTGAGAGTGTGTACAAATAAAGAATTTTAATTTCAATTATCGGAAAGGTTTGAGAGTATTACAAAGTTTGACTTCAGTCAAATCTAATATGCGGAGTAAATAAAAATGGAGGGCTACTACGTCCATCCGGGTTTTTAGTCCACACCATTTTTTAAATCAAAGTTAATAGCTGGACAAATAAAATTACAGGGGAGCTGGAGACAAAGTTGTGAGAAGGCTTAGAAATCAATACAAAACTTATGCTCTTAGTACCAACGTCGATCCTTCTTCGAGGAAACATTTGGTTCATAGCCAATTGTGTGATAAAATTGCACCAACGTGAAAGACGACTGCGTCTCCAACGCAACCAAGGTGAACTGACGAAGGATATCATCTTTGTGCGTAACAAGCAAAGAGCACTGATGGAAGACAGGTTGTTTTTCATTGAAAATCGATCAGCTTCACCAGCCGACGCAACCATGAGGCGCAACCATGAGCATCGATAGGTCATCGTGGTGATGCATCATCCATTTGGCATCAAGTTTGGGTGAGGCACCTATGAAGTTCGACAAATCCTCACTGTGGTCTGTTTCTTCTCAGTAATCAAGCTCGAGGAAGGAAGAACCACGTGGCAGAGGACAGTGAGGCGGAACAACAATGGCCATCCAATTTTGTGCAGTTCCACTAAAATTGAGGAAGACATGCCCGGGTATGGAGACACGCATCGCTGTTTCCAAAAATATAAAAAAGGGTTAGCAACGACATCTCAATTGTCAATAAG
Source organism: Triticum aestivum (assembly GCF_018294505.1). Taxonomy (NCBI): domain Eukaryota; kingdom Viridiplantae; phylum Streptophyta; class Magnoliopsida; order Poales; family Poaceae; genus Triticum; species Triticum aestivum. Next base: position 235,718,279 of record NC_057814.1, on the reverse strand, counting down.
AATTAATGAAAAGTACACCAACAAACAGAAGCATCATAATTATCTTGATGGGAACTAAACCAGGATACCCGAGAAAAAAAGCATTTCTTCATTTAACCAGTGATAGTACTACCACCATATGGACAATGACCGCACAACCACCATGTACTTTTTGTCGAAACAACATGTATACCTCCACCGAGGCATAAATCAGGACAACTTTTCGAGTGGCATTTCCTCTATAATAGTACTAGTAGGTGATGTTGGACCAGCCGACGAACCCTAGCTACTATGCATGGGGAGCTGGGGAGTAGTCGCATAGAAGAAAACCCGCACGCAGCGACCTGGGGAGCTGGACCAGTACAAGAAGTTATACCTCAGGTGGGCGAGATGTCGTTTAGGCGGGCGGGCGGGATCTGCCCACACGACGGCAGCGAACAAGGGCGCGGAGGATCTTCGTCCGCGCCAGCGCCGGCTCCGAGAGGACGGTGCGCATCGGCTTCCTCCGTCGCCGACGGCGACAACGTCAACGCTGCACCTCCTCACCTCCCGCAGCGGACGGGATTCGGCCGGATCTGTGACCACCGGTGAGGAGAGAGATAGAGTGGACACTGTCATCTTGTTTTGATATGGAGAGGGTGAGAGAGCGAGACGCGAGAAACTCTATCAAACAAGAGGCTATAATGGAGTAAAAAATCTCTCCATAGCAGTGGTTTTAAATAGAATACGCGCGTTCCCGGAAAAAAGAAACGAAAACTGGCGGACAATTTTTCTAACGTACCAAGAAAGAAAACTCGATCAAAAACACGCCCCCGCTTCCAGGTCGCGAGAGTCGTCGCGCACACACACATAGACATAGACATGCATATCCGTGTTTACGTAAAATTCCATTTCCATCTCCATCTCCAATCATATTTGTCCAACTGGCACATTATTTACGTTGTTAATTATATACGCAGCAATATTAACGTACAACATCTCTTGTTTGCGCACGTCCGGACCGCTGCCACGGCCGGTCCTGACCAACCCGAACCCTCTTCATCACCCGCGCGTGCTTCCCGCCCGAAACGGTCAGTGCCGCATTCATGCCCGGCCAGAGCGGACGCGACCTCTCACTGGCGCCGGCATTGAAGCGGCGCGCCGGCCGAGAGAGCGTCGCCCGCGCCGCTTCCGGGTGCACGCGGCTGCTCCGCGTTCAAAGGTCGCAATAGCCGGCTACAACATGCATGTAAAAAGTTCTTGGGAGTCCGTGCTACAGCTAGCTGTCCTCCCCAACTCGTCAATCTCTTCCAGTAGTGCTAGTACTCCATGGCGCGATCCATCGACAAGCAGGCGGGAAAGTTATCGTATACTCGGTTTGCGGTGAGTGGCATGCCGAGCGACCGTGTGGGGTCGAGCCGTGGAGGAGGGTGAGACACGAACACGACAGACGTGATTTAAACGTTGGTTTTGCTCGATGGCGCGATCCAACGAAACGAAACGTTGGTTTCTCTCCGTTTCCATTTTTTCTCCGGAAAAACGGAAACTTTCCACTCCATTTTCATTCCTATTCCAAGGTTGCCCCGTTACAACATTCCATCAAATACAAAGGAAAACTAACACGCATGCTGATGCATCTCAATGATTCACAGATCATAGCCAATATTTACTTCACAACTAAAGAAAAAAGTTGTGAGAGCGTGTACGAAAGAAAAACTACTGATGGGGTCACTACGACTTAAACCCTAAACCCTAAACATGATTTAATTTCCTGGCCAGGTAGAACCTGTCGAAGGAAAGACGGCTGGCACCCTCGGATCATACGATGCTTTTGTGCAGTTCCACTAAAATCGACCTGAGCATCCCTGATGGCAAAGATATTGAAGAAGTGTGATTAGAATAATAGTACTGGCACTAGTTCATGAGACATAAACTCATCACAAGTAGAAGCCGGTAGAAGTAGAGAAAGATCGACATGGAGATGGAGCTACGGCAGTGGAGCAAGCCGGCTCCAAAAGGAAGATGGACTACCTGGGACGTCGGGCTGTAGCTAGAAGGGCGGTTGGGACGCGGCATCGGCCCATACCGCGGTGACCCCCGATTGGGACGCACCGACTGTGGGTTTTCTCCCTCGCCGATGTCGACCGCGTCTACGCAGAACATTGTTCCCTTCCCCCAGCTGCGGGATCAGGCCCGTCGTTCTATGCTTGTGAAGAGAGCAACCTAAGCAAGCAGGCTTGTAGCTTAGGCTCCTGCTAGTGTATATATAGTGGTTTTCTTTTTCTCTCCATATCAACCATTTTATATTGCGTACGTGTCATTCAAGAGTGAAATGATGGTTGCTTCTTCCGACTAACTTACTGTGTGATTTGACTGCTCCTTAGTGGCCCCTACACGTACTCCCCCTACGTGTATGCAACAGTCACACGTACACATGGACGCAAAAACGCGCGCGACGCCCTAATGCATGCATGTCCGAGCACACGACGGAACACACACGGTCACGCTCAAGTGCTCAACCTACACGTGCATGCACACACATACTCAGTCAGGGTGAGCTAGTGACCGTATAAACACCGGAAAATATATATATTGAGCGCAATGAGCGTATTATGAAGTCCACTGACCGTATTTTTACAAATATACAGTGACAGACAGTGTATTTATCTCGTTTGAAATTAAGACAATATTAACCGGAGAGGAGGCAGTATGGACTAGCATTACTTTGCTGTGTCCCGTCAACTTGCCGAACGAGGAGAAGGTTGCAGGACGGGAGAAGCTTGCGCGCGGTGGCTCGCAGGACAAGGAGAAACTTTTGACTAATGCAAGCTCTCCCTCGCTCAGGCGGTGGACGTGCAACAGTTAATTCGGTGTCAGATTGCCAGAAGCATACACTATACTACTAGTGCTATTATTGTTCGACTTCCCGAATAGGCGAACAGCCAAGCGCAAAGTAAACAGGTCAGCAAACCTTGCGGCGCATCTTCGTGCGAACCGTGCGGCGCATCTTCGTGCGAACCGTGCTTGCTGCACTTTGAATGTGGCCGAGAGCTGGCTTGATGAAACACCTCGCTTCCTACTTCTTTTTTTGCGGGGTACCTCGCTTCCTAGTGACCAGTGTCTTGGCTGATCGTCCTAAGAATGCTTATATATGAATAAAGCTCTCTCATTTACCCGCAAAAAAGATTAAGCCATATTAACCGGAAAGGAGGGAGTATGGACTAGCACTACTTTTTGGTGTGTCCCGTCAACTCGCAGAACGAGGAGAAGCTTGCAGGACAAGGTGAAGCTCGCTTACGCCTTTTGACTAATGCAACCTACCCTCGGTGGACATGCATCAGTCCATTCGGTGTCAGATTGTCAGAGGCATACACTGTAGTACCCAACATGCGGAGTACCATCATTGTTCGACTTCACGAAGAGGCGAAGAGCCAAGCGCAGTAGTACGAGTAGTACTACTACTAGAACCGCATGGTGGAGCGTCTGTACTCTTATTTTTTATCTCTGATAAAGTACACGTTTATTCCGGAGAAGGGCGGAAAACGGCAGCCCAACATGTAATGAATGATATCGATCAACCAACCATGCTCGAATATATCTTGGCCTCCGTGCGAGCCCGTCTGTGTGTTCTCGCTCCTCGTCTCTCTCAAGGAACGGCGGGTTGGCTCTTTGCCGTCAATTGAGATCGGTTTGCTCACACTCCTGTCCCACATGTCAGTGATATGCCAAGAGGAGGTGCGTTGACCGACTGGCCATACGCGTACTTGGTTTTGCACCTTCATACTACTCCTCCCTCCGTCACAGTTTACAGGGCGCGCTTCATTATGATGCATTTCTCTCAATGCATTTCCACCACCAGAGAGACTTTAGACGCGTTTGGTTTAATGCTCAATTAATTAGGGCGTGGTAACCGCAATCAAGTCCACAATTTTCTCTCCATGTACTGTACTACTACGGAGTGGAGTAAGTGCATGCATGTGTGTACCCGGGGTGGAAGCACTGCATGCATGTGTGTACGCATTATTCCCTCTAGTAATAGACGCCGTGCTATAACTACCAATGCTATTTTTCAGGCCGATCGCTAGTCGCCTTGGTCCCACAGATTTTTTTTCTTTTTTCTGAAGCGCGCTGTATAAACAGTGACGGATGGAGTAGTATGAGCGGATTCAAAGAAGAGCGTATTGATGGTTGCTTCTTCAGAGCAACTTACAGTGGGAAAGGTGGGGCTTATGATTTGACTGCTCATTACTCACTATTAATGCGGCGCAACGACCGGGCTGAGTCTCCCATGCGGTTGTGCACTACCCCCTCGGTTCTTAAATATACTCCGGAGTATTTGTCTTTCTAGAGATTTCAACGAGTGACTACTCAAATATTTGTCTTTTTAGAGATTTCAAATGGACTGGCACATACGGATGTATATAGACATATTTTAGAGTGTAGATTCACTCATTTTGCTCCGTATGTAGTCACTTGTTGAAATCTCTAGAAAGACGAATAGAATATTTAGGAACGGAGGGAGTACACATACGAAGCAAAATGAGTGAATCTACACTCTAAAATATGCCCGTTTGAAATTTGTAAAAAGACAAATATTTAGGAACGAAGGAGTATAATTTTGTGCATGGCACATGGACCCGGATGATGAAGAGGCTTCTGGCAATGCTATCAAGCTTCCATCATTTGTTTACATAATTGACGTACTATACAAATAATTTTCCAGCGACATGAAATTGTACAATGGTGTGAGCTTTCAGCTTTTGTTTCGCGTGTCTTGCCATCGATGCTCTTTCGGAAACAATAAAAAACTAACTTCCTTGCTAATGCATGTCAATTATTAGCAGATCAGAGCTAATAATTACATCACAACTGAAGACAGAGTTGTGAGAAGGTGTTAAATTAAAATTGATCCATGCTTTCATTGGCAGCAACGTCCCCCCAGCTCTGTCTAAATCAACAAGGCATGTTGGGAAAAAAGTAGCTGTCTGGAGCATGCAACATTCCGATCATTTTGTGCAGTTCCACTAAAATAGAGCTGAGCGTCCCTGTTCCAAAGATATTAAGTGTGATTACGATAATAGAGGACTGCTGATGAAACAATAAACACACAAATAGAAGCCGGTCACCTTTGCAGTCTCTCTTAAGACTAACTAGTTGGAGAAGATTAGGCTCGGAGTTGGATGAGGAGGATAGAGCAAAACCAATCTCCCTTTGTGCAGTCGCACTGAAATGTAGAGACGTTGCCCGTGTGACATTTTAGTACAACTGCACAAAACACTCTTAAGAAAAAAGTGATTTGTGCAGTTCACCAAAAGGTCGCAATAGCAACGAGTAGAAAGGAAACAATTACTGGCCAATAACAGTTGATGACACATGCGACGACAAAAAAGAAGCATATTCCTTGTCCTAAGGGAAGATAACAACACGGTTGTGTTTGTCTAAAACGGTGTGAGGACGAGAATGCAATATGGAAAGTACGCCGGACGAGCTACGTTTTGGGCAAAGAACTATGGAAGATCCACATGCAGCGACGTGGGAAGACGGGCAGTGGAGCAAGGCCGGAGGGGATACCTGGAGGTCGTCGGGATGTAACTAGGTGAGCGGCGGCGGGCGGAATCTGCGAGCAGGTGGCGTAGGCCCTGCCGCGCCGGAGCTTGGTCAGAGAGAACGGCGTGTACCGCAGATCGGGACGTGCTGCCTCGGCGCCGTCAAACGGAGAAACGATGCACTTCCTCCCTTTCCCCCGGCGGACGGGATGCGGCCGGATCAGTGACCAACGGTGAGAGAGAGAGAGGCCACCGCACTCCCTTTCCCCCGGCGGACGGGATGCGGCCGGATCAGTGACCAACGGTGAGAGAGAGAGAGGCCACCGCAGCCTTGTGTGAGATACTCTGAAGAGCGACAAACCAGGCAGGCAGGCTCCATTGTATATAGTGAGCGGACTACCTTTTTCTCCATAAAAATCGTTTTATATTCTGTGTACGTGCCATTGAGCGCTATAACTTTATTTAAAAATAACGCGGCAACGCGTCAAGTCGAACTTTGTTTCGTGCACGCGTGGTACACGACCTCCCTAGGTAAACAACCGCTACAGGCGTTCAAATTAGCACGTGGGCTGCCATTTCGTAAAGAAATGAGCTCCACCGTGTACCCGCGCGGGTGTGGCTGGGCACGAAGCGTGAGTACGTGCACGGTGCACCTATTCTCTTCTTGTATACGTACACCACCTACGTGGGGTTGTGTGAGAGAGATACAAACCTAGAGAGATATAGTGTGTGGGTTCTTGAGAGTTTTTGGGGGGGGGTCAATCAAAAAATGTAACATATGCAATGTGTGTGAAATAGAGTCCTGGATATAACATATATATAGAGGGGGCGATCCACGAGAAGAGAGTGGAGGTATCATCGGCTTGAGGTGTCCATAGAATCGAAGAGAGGGATGATGTGTGTGTGTGTGCGCGCGCGATCGATAAAGAGTGCCATCGAATTTGTGTGTGCCCACGTCAAAGATATAGAGTGGCTGGCCTACTGGAACGTGAGATGGGACATGTGCAGTTTGTCTCTGTGGCATGGATACCTACCTGCAGCGCTCGACTATCGGTGTGTGGTGGGGGAAGAGGGAGGCCCAATTAACTATAGAGGTACAATGGCTGGTATATGTGTGGAGGAGGAGAGAGGCCTACCTCATGTATTAAGGAGATCGATCTGCCTCATGTATTAAGGGAGATCGATCGGCATCCATGCATATGTGCAGGAGAGGAATAAGGTTGGGAGAGAGACAGAGCTAGAGTGTTGGAGGGGGTGGTAGTGGAGTTGCTTCTAACAAATGGTGGGATAGGCTTGCTAGACAAACGGAGGGCACGCCCGCAATATCAATAAGAGAGGAGATGGCTGCTTGTTGTCTGTGCACGTGCGTGTGAGAGACGGGTCAGGAGGCATGCACGAATGATGAGGGGGGACGATGTGGCTGTGGTAAGCAGACGTAACTACATAGGAAGATCAATCGCCCTTTGTTAGAGAAAGGAGAGACATAACTTGTGAGGTACGTCGATCGATGGGGGGGTAGTTAAAGTCGATCTAGGTATATGTTGGGAGATCGATCGGTATACATGCATGTGTGTGTTAGAAGCAAATGAGGCACGAGGAGAAGGATAGAGAGAGAGGGATGCATGTAGGAGGTGGTACGAGAGGCATACTATATCGAGGGGGGAGGAGTGTGCGAGTACGAGAACGATGAAAAGAGTGGTGGGAGTGAGGCATGGACGGTGACAAGAGAAGAGGGGAAGCTTGTGTTTGTGCTAGGCACACCTGGCTAGAGAGGCATATCGATCGATGTGTGCCGTAAAGAAGGAGCTGGGGGGCCTACACACACCGTGGGTGAACGACCTAAAGTGAAAAGACGAATTTGCGCGATGGAGCTAGAGAATGCTGAGGGAGGGTGAGAGGGATGCGGGCGTGTGCATGCACAAGAGAAAGTTAGCGCTAGCTACAAAGATAAGAGGGTTGTGTGGGTGTAAAAGACGAATAGAGATCATATATACTTCATTATAAAAAGCGAATTCGGATATTTGAAGAATTTATCATAGTGTTTCAAACCGACGCATGTGTGAATATATATAACGGTGATACACATGGTGTGGTTATGAACATGTTATACTACATTTAATATATTTTATCTCTACTCTTATAAAAAACGGAGTTGTTGATGATGGTGTGCCTGCCATCCTGCATTATAGGCCGTCCGATTTATATCTGGCGGATAGCAAGGAAACTATGATGGTTGAAGTTGGCAACAATCATGATTGTAGATTCTTATTGAAATAGAGAAACGAATTCAAATTTAGTTCGAATTGCAGCGGTAGTATAGACATTTGGAATGCACTAAAATGTTGGTATGAGTAGGTTACATGCATTATACAGCAAGCGAAAAAATTTAATCGGACATAACATGGATTCATACTCCCTCCTTCCATCTATATAGGGCGTAATGAGATTTTTAAGACCGCCTTTGACTATTGACAAGATTAATAGTACATGACATGCACAATGTGAAAATTATATCATTGAAAGAACCTTTCACAGACGAATTTAACGGTGTGCTTTGTGTAAGTTGCATGTCATATATCATTGCTCTAATATTTGGTCAAAGTTAGCATCGAAAAACGCATTAGGCCCTATATAGATGGAAGGAGGGAGTAGCTTTGAATAGCATTTGTATAGTAAAACGGGGCAAGACTCTCTCTTTGTGTGGTGTGAATAGTTTTATTTTTTTCGTTTTCTTTTTGGTTGAGGGAAGTGCGAATTGATTTGGTACGTACAAGTACAATATTACTACACGTTAGGCTTGTCCCTAAAATTCAACCCGCGTCTTGTTATATCCCGAAAATTCAGATATCGTGCTCCCAAAACTGGCGCCTTCACAACCCGCGCCTTGCTATCCCGAAATTACAACGCGCGCGAAAACTCCCTCCAGCTGCCAAATCCCGACACGCGAAATCCCCCTTCTAACCCTGAGCCGAAAGGGCCGCTAGTTCAAATCGGTGGGGGGTACTTTTGTAACACACCCTACATTTTGGACAAGCGCGTCCCTAAGTCATGCTTCACCCCCTCCCATCGCCCCCTTTTCGCCATTCGAAATCCCAGGCCGCCATAACCTCTCCGCTCCAGCCGCGAAACCCCACCCTCCTCCGTCCGCCACGTCACCGCTGCCCAGCCGGAGCCTCTTCCCCGACGACGTCGTCCACCGCAACAGCTCGACGTCCCTCGTCCACCTCCCCGGATGAGGATCCGTCGTCCATCTCGCCGTCCCGCCGGTTCAGCCGCCCCGTCCTCCACCTCCAAGGAGCTGCTCCGACGATCGCCTCGTCTATCGCGGCTGCTCCATCCCCACAGCGCCGCCTTAACCTGCTCCACCGGAACCGCAGCATCCTCACCGACTCCTCGGACGAAGCCGAGGCCTACTCGGCGCCACCAAAGAGGTTGTACACTCATCGCATCGCACCTTCTCCTTAACTCGACCTCCCGGCGCCGACGGTGCTCCATCCCGCACCCCCATGGAGCGGCTACCTTGAAGCCGGCGCCGCGGGCGACATCTCCACGGCGGCTCTCCCCCAGTGCGAGGCCCCTTCGGCGGCGGCGTCCATACCAGCCGGATCTGCTGCTGCTGCTCCGGCTCTCGCTCGCTCGCTCGCGCTGCTGCTGCTGCTCCGGCTCTCGCTCGATCGCTCGCTCGCCCAGCTGCTGCTGCTGCTCTCCCCCTCGCTCGTGCTGCTGCTCTGCTCCGATTAAGCCACACTTCAGTCGACTGAATCGACTTTTGGGTCAGTCGATTTTCAGGGGTTGGGGGGCTCGCCGGAGTTAAGGAAGAACCACCCGCAGCGGGGACGGGGGCTCGCCGGAGAGGTACCCCACTATCTATCTTAGGGTTCAGGGTGGGGGCGGGGGGCCTAGAGGGCTGGCCGGGGCGGCGGTGGCGAGTTGTTTCGGGGCGGCGAGGCGGCGCTGGGGCCGGCGGTTCGGCCGGTGGTGGCTGGCGGCTCAGGGGGGTGCAGGTTGAAGATGAACTGCAGGCCCTCCCTAAACTACATGTCAAGTGCCTCTCTGCTACCATTGCGTTCAGTTTCGACAGTAGCATTCAGATTCCACAGTAAATTTCAGTTTCGACAGTTAAGTTCAGAGTCAACAGTTTTTACCTCATCTGTTGTAGTCAGGTGGTTTTTGGTGATGTTAATTTTACATCCATTTTACATCATCTATTGGAGATGCTATTAGAATCCCACTTGAGATTGACGATGTCTGTCTTGTGCTGCTTCAGCCTTGACGTCTTACGGCTCACCGGAGCTGCTCCAACGACAGAACGATCCATCACAACAGAGCAGTGCCCTGGACGCCGTCTACAGATTCCTCAGATCTCCCTCCACACCTCCGACAGCCACCTCTGCCTCAACTGCTTCAGCGACCAACCCAATGATGCTGAGGTCGACACGGCTACGGCAAAGAGGTTGTACACTTGTTGCATCACTTATTACTATACATTCACGTCGATCCATTAGGGCTATTTTGGTTCAACGGAAAAACGTCGATCCACTGGTTGTTACCATCACTCTAAATTTCTGCATGCTCTCCTTACATAATCTCACCATATTTTTTTCGTATGCATGTCAGATATTGTACACAGTCATGCTGAACATGTAGAGAAAAAGAGAAGAGTTTTGCGCGGCAATACAATGTCATGCAGACATCGCTCCATGGTGGGTTCAATGGCAAACCCTCCCCACCCCTCTCCAGATTGTAATCCAGAGGAAGATATCTGTTCTGAGGCGGATTCAGACGCCGCTGACCACTCCTATTTACCCCCCAAGGTGTTTGCTCTACCTTGGCATGATGATGTTAGTCATATCATGCATATGTTGCCTTGCAGTGCCTACTTTTGACATCATATATGTCATCTGCTTAGTTTAGACATGTTCTGTAATGCCACCTGTTTAGTTTCTATATCATATATGGGAATTATGCAGTCTCATGTCTTTTAGCCAGCCATAATATATGTGAAATGTGCAATGCCATCCTGTTTAACCAGGCATCATATATTTGAATGATATCTTGCCCATCCTTTTCTTCATTACATTTCCATTTGTCGACAATGTTTGTACATTAAACTACTCTTCCTGTGAATCAGCCATTTGGGTGGGAGATGGAAAAATCTGGAGTGAAAACAAGGCCTTCAGAGCAGACAGTGCTACCTGTCGAAGCAGATCTCTTGTTGGGTCCCGATAGCTCCTCAGAGATGGATTCAGAGACAGATGACCAGTCCTATTCCCCCACTGAGGTGTATGCTCTAACTTGGCACGGTTATACTGCTCATATCATGCATACGGTGTCTTGCATTGCATAGTTTAGACATCATATACACAATATTCAACACCATGTTCTTAGTTCAGACATCATATCGAATGCCCTCTGTTTAGCATATAAATCACATATGTGAATTAAATGATGCGATCCTGATTACTTAGATAACATGTAGGTGAATTATGTCATGCGATCCTGTTTAGTTATTCATCATATCTTTGAATTATGTTATGCTATGCTATCCAGTTTAGATAGACATCATATATGTGAAATTATGTCATGCTATCCGTTTTAGTTAAACAATATACATGTCAACTATTTCATGCCCTCTTTTTTCCACACTATCTATTGCATCTGTCTCTCATACAATGTCTGTACATTCAACTATGTTTCCTGTTTATCAGCCATTTGAATTGGAGCGGGTGATGCCAGTATCTAGCGGACTAAAAACACGGTCTTCAAATAAAACAGTGCTACCTCTTGGTGGAGATAGCACCCCGGTTGTACATGCACAAGAACCAGCCCTACCACACATAACCCAAACTCTCGCAGATTGTACCCCTACTGCGATGGACAGAGAACCAGCTTCACCCAATCTAACCCCAACCCCAGCCGATAGTAACCCAGTTCCTGTTGACACAGCACCATCTCCACCACAGAGCTCCCAAACAAGAGCAGTTAGTAAGGCAGCTCCAGTGCCCAAAGGGCCAGTACTATCACGGCGAACCCCAACTCCACCAGTTAGTACGCCTATTCCTGTGGAGGAAGCACAACCAGCTAGTCGTAGTTTAGCATCTATCGCATTTGATGTTGTTAAATCGTATGTGCGTATCTTCCCATCTTGGAAATATTATACTGAAGATGAAGGAAAATGCCAGTTGCAGGTGTTTGTCCAGGAGTTATGTGTAAGTAATGTTATTCATGGCAATTACTTTGCTTCGTCCCATACATCCTACCTCCATGATGGTTATAATACAGCAAATTTTCCCATTTTTCTCTATAGAGAAGGACCGATTTGGAAACTCAGGATGAGGTAACCTGTGCTAATACCTCTGCTATCTTCAAGAATGCTTGGTGGCAGTATCGGAATTACCTGAAGAAAACGTACTTCACCGGCAAAGAAACTCATCAAATTCCCTTACGTTCTCCTGAGACACATTTACTGGACGATGACTGGGAACGCCTTGTTCTGTACTGGTCCCGAACCAAGAATGTGGTAAGGTCTATGAGCTCATTTTCTATTTTTTAGTATTATATTCTTGCGTCTTACTGTACTCTGTTCATGTAGAACAAGTGCCTAAACCTGAAGAACAACTGTTCTAATTTAAGATTCCATTGCTATCATAGTTCAAAAAAGCGCTAGGCGTTAATTGTGCGTTTTGCCACCGCCTTGCGCTTTACTGACCAAAGCGCATGCTTATGCGCAGTTATGCACAGATTATGCGTAGTTATGCGCAATGCGTTTTGCCAACGCCTAGAGCCTAGGCGCGCTTAAGCGCTCGCTTAGGCGCGCCTTTTTTAACTATGATTGCTTTGCTCTTGTATCACTGTATTTACTCATACAAACTTATTTTTAAATTGAAGGATCCAATCGAAACTCCAATGGCACAGCAGGTATGTTCACGCATGTTTCTTTAACAGGTTTGCTCTTATCAATAGCTCTGTTGATTTCAATTTCAATTGTGTATACAGTTGACTTTCATATCATGCACATTACTAGCATCACAACAGAGCCAATAGTGTTGTTGTACATGTAGACCCGTGGTACCCATCTGAAATCTTGTTGTGCCGTGTAGTTTCCCACGCTTTGTATTCTTTCACTGCTGCTTTGTCTTGAACTGATATGATTTGAACCGTGTCTCTATTTTGATTTGGCAAGACAATGCAGTGACCATAGGACATAGATATATGTTTGTTTGATGCTTTTATTATGTACTAGTACTTGGCAATAGAAGACTTGGTAGTTTAATCCTGTCCACCTTACTAATGAACTGGTTCACCGAAATGAGTTTCATATACTAGTACATGCTAAACTTGTTATGTGTCTGCTTGTTTCTTCTTTTAGAATGCTGACAGAATATTGGGGAAGAGTGCCTTATTAAGCAATGGTAAAGGAAGTAATGCAGATAAGGTTCAGGATAGTGACACATCCTTGTTGGTCTCCAACAAAGCTGATAAAACAGCTAAGGAAGACTATCTTGAAGACAGCGAGACAACCCCAAAGTCCTGTCTTGGTTTAGTGTTCGAGTTACTGGCCACTACCGCTTGCACAAGCTATTCAAACTCACTGTCTGAATCAGTTCGGTTTCTTGAGTCTCAACTACAAGCTGAAAGACATCGATCAGCTGTGCTGCGACAAGAAGCGGAAGGACTGCGGAAGTCCCTGGAGCATTCAGATGCATACTTTCTGGTGCAACAGCAAGCGTTGGAGGATTTTAGCGCCAAACAGGACAAAGCTAATCAGCTTGCTAAGCTTATTGCCAGCATGGTGGATACCCAGGATAACGTTTCTTGAGCTCTTCTGAAGTTGTTTCAGTTATGCTCTTGTTTTGCTGCCGCGTTTATTTGCACTGGTGGCCAATTTTGACGGCCAGTGTATGTAATGTGCTGCTTTGTTCCCTATATTTGCACTGGTGGCGAACTTTGATGCCCAGTGGATGTAATATGTGTAATAGCGGTAATAGGCTAGCGTTAATTGCTTGCTTATTTATTTCCTTATTGTCTTGTTTAGTTGTTTGCTTGTAGTCACTGCAGTTCTTTTTCTGTTTTTTTCTAGTGGCCACAATAGCCTATTTTTGGTAACTAGGCCAAAATAATCGTGGCAACACACGGACTGTTGTAACCATGGGCCTCCTGCAGGCCGTATGATCCATGGGCCTTCGTCCGGCCGTAGGATCCATCGGCCTTCTATACGGGCCTTAGGGTCCATGGGCCTTCTACGGGCCGTAGGGTCCATGGGCCTTCTACGGGCCGTACGATCCATGGGCCTTCTACGGGCCGTACTATCCATGGGCCTCATACGGGCCGTAGGATCCATGGGCCTTCTACGGGGCGTATCATCATTTCGCCAATCATGGGCCGTACTATTCGTGGACCATAACGGGCCGTTAATAGGCCGTATTTGATAACTCTATGAAAACAGCCCAACGGGTTTTTTTGACATGAAAACGGCCCAACGTATTAACGGTCCGCAAACGGGCCGACTGTAACGACGGGCTGAATTTGGCCCACAAGCAGAAAATGACAGTAACGGGCCGTATGTAACCGAATGCTGCAAATGAGCCCAAGAATCAATGGGCCCTGAGAAGGCCGAAAGATAACTTGGGCTGGAAACGGCCCAATGGAATAACGGGCCGTTAATGGGTATAAAGTGATACACTGTTCATTACGGGCCAGTTTCACCACGGGCCGTTAATGGGCCAAGAGTTACAAAGGTCCTCATATGGGCCGAAAGAAGTCATGGGCCACACATGGGCCGGAAGTTAAAACGGGCTGAATCATATTGGACGGCCCAGATGACGCTACTGGGCCTAATTCGGATAGGGCGTAACGGGCCCTGGGTTAGCGGGCTGTAAATGGGCTATATGCGAACAGGCCGTTAACAGGCTTTCCGTGGGCCGGCCCGCCACCTTTTGACCAAGTCAAACGGGCCGGCCTTTTCACAGGAATGGGCCTCTGTTGGGCCGTGCCACGTGTCGCCGTATCATAGGCGCCTTCGGTCCAATGAGCGGATGACATCTGTCCCAACGGTGAGCCGACACGTGTTTCCTCCAGCCAATGATGATTTTACACGTGGAAAATCCCCATTGGTCGGGGCTGTTAACGGGTTATCGGATCCAAAACCCGACCCGATAGCTTAACGGCGTTCCGTTACGGTGGATGCCACGTGTCGGTCACCCTTGACGAAAGCACTTCTGTGACGCGCGATTTATCGTCATGGAAGTGGACACTTCCGTGATGATAATTTTGGTAATGTCATGGAACACTTCTACGACAGCACAGGTATGACTATCTTGATTCTGTCATAAATTTGTCATGGATGTACATGCATGACAAAAAACGCGACCTACTGTGACAAACACGTATCATCACGGAAGTGTATTTCTTTGTAGTGAGCATCCTGCAGTAGTGGGAGTAGTACTGTACATGCTACAGTCTGGACCGTAGCACATTGTGTTTTATGGCCATGCACCACATTGTTTTCTACTGCTGGTTCACTGGGCTGCCTGGTTCGCACTGCTGGTTCACTGGGCTGCGTGGTTCGCACTCCTCCGACGTGAGTAGTAGTACTAGTGTTACCGCATGATTCTTTGCTCCTTCTTACTACGTACTTCGCCGACATGTGGGAGAGCCAGCATCCGGGTCGACGTGTCATGCACCAGATTAGAGTGTGGAATGGAAGGGGGGCATCACCCCGGTCGTAGCGCCAGTATTCATGACTATAGTGAGTAGTCATAAAACAAGTCTTTCCAGCAGTAACGCGCCGTCAAATCGCACAGACCGACCTTTCCAGCAGTAAGGTAAGTTGAATCCGCTCTCCCTCACCCTCCTCGCCTCTCTGTCAAACTGCCTATGTGAAAACTGCCGCACATACTGCCCGGGAAAAGCCCCGCCCTCAACTTTAACTAAGCGAAAATAGTTCGAGCTTGTTTGTTCTATATAAATACTAGTACTGTATGTTTATTCACCCGTGGGGTTGTTCAATGAATGGAGCGGTGGGGAGCACAAGTGAACAATACTGTAGTACTACTAGTAGTAAGTAGGAGTCGTACATTAGTCACCTTAAATGGAGAGTTTCTTTTCTTTAATGCCACGTACACAAATTGAAACGCTTGTTCTGGAGAGAAAAAAGATAATCACTCCACTATATATGGAAGCAGGGGCCTGAGCGCTTGCTTTACTAGGGTTGCTCTCTTCATTCTCTCATCCTCTCCAGATATAAACAAGACAGCGGTAGCGACATTTTCTCTCTGCTCACCGTTGGTCACAGATCCGGCCGGATCCCTTCGGTCGGTGTATGTAGAGGACTAAAAGGTGCATCGTTCACGCAGTCATAACCGCCGAGGTAGGAAACCCACAGCTGCCGGAGGGGCCCGATCCTCTGCCCGTGCCGTTCTCTCCGACACAGCGCCGGCTCGGGAGGTCCTCCGACCCTTCTTCCTCCCTGCCGTATTGTCCACAGATCCGACCTGCCACCGTCGACATCCCGACGACCCTCAGGTATAAGTTCTTCGAAAGCGGCCTTGCTCTATTGCCCCAGCTCCCCACGTGTCTGCATGTGCATCTTTTTGTACTCCCATCAGCTCTTCTAAAGCCACCTAAATTTTTAGTATTATTAGAGGTAAAGCTACTTCATGCATTCGAATCTAGGGCTTTGTTCAAACAACGGAGAAAGGGGGGAAAGTTGTAGCATGAATCTAGGACTTGATTCAAAGAGGAAATAATATGGTGAAAGTAGTAGAGACCGGATACCCAACCGGTCTCTTGGTTGAAAAGGGAAATAATGGGAAAACGCAGTACAAACTGGATAAGGAACAGATCTATTATTGGTTGAAAAAAGGATAGAAAGTGGCGGCTGGTGGACAAGTCAACAGAGTATGTCCAGGATTAGATTTGCTGCCATCACATAGCAAAAGGTCTCCAGGATTAGATTTGCTGCCCTCACATAGTAAAAGGTCTCAAGATTAGATTTGCTGCCCTCACATAGTAAAAGGTCTCAGGATTAGATTTGCTGCCCTCACATAGTAAAAGGTCTCCAGGATTAGATTCGCTGCCCTCACATAGTAAAAGGTCTCCAGGATTAGATTTGCTGCCCTCACATAGTAAAAGGTCTCCAGGATTAGATTTGTTGCCCTCACATAGTACAAGGTCTCCAGGATTAGGTTTGCTGCCCTCACATAGCATGAACAAACTCGGCATCACCACTTTATGCCTCCTTGTAGGTACATTGTGCTGATGCATCCACTGTCGCATGTCCTTATACCAACCTTTTGATGTTGTTAATGTAAGGGCGCATGTAAAATGAAGCGATCACACTGTTACCTTAGGGACATGTCTAACCAGTGTTATTGTTAATCTAATGCCTCCAGTGATAAGATGCAATTAAACTGTGTTACAAATGGCAATCCTGCTATTTTCCCCAGTATGATAATTAAGTTGCTCCTTTACGCTGCTGAGTGTCCTGGTGTCCCCACGGTCCCATGCCCTTAAACCAACTCTTTAGCTGCTGTTGATTTACTGTGTGTGGTAAACAAGCAATGCCACCATTAAAGTAATCCCATATTTGAGGAATCTCATTGTTGATCGTAATGCTTCTGGTAACATGAAGCATTGCTGACGTTTTAAAATTTCTATTGTCCTTGCGTGATTGCCATGAACATAATTAAGATGCTTCTTTTCATTTTGTATATGTTTCGTATATTCTTATTGACCAGCAACTGTTTACTTTCTATCTTTTTGTGCAGATAGGGATATCCATTTCACCTTGTTGCTATTGTGACCTTTTGGTGAACTGCACAAAACACTTTTTTTGGAATGAGTGTCTTGTGCAGTTCAACTAAAATGTCACGTGGGCAACATCTCTCAATTTTGGTGGAACTGCACAAAATGGTGACTGGAGTTTCCAAAATCTCCGTCAAGTTCTGCTGGTAATCTCGTGCAACATTTTATTAGCCTTTGCAAGATGGAGCCGTCACTGTCACCACAACGGCACTTTATTTTAGTGGAACTGCACAAAAGGATAAGAAAATTATAGTTGCACCTTACATGAGCCGGACAGCCAACCTTAATGTTCCTCAATTTTACTGCAACTACTAAAGAAGAACCTGCCAGCTCACAAGAGCAAGTACTTCTTGCTAGCTGAATGATGCAATCTTTGCTTCATTTCAGGTGAACTGCAGAAAAAGGCGCATGAATTGAATCATGGAACTCCAGGAAGACCTCATCCAAGTAGAGCTGGAGGTTGAGTTCAAGGAGGCCGCTATTAAAGCGAAATCATGCTCTCCTGTCTCCTTGTTTCTGCTGTGCAAACATGCTGTGCAAGCAGGAATACTCAACTACAGATGTTCTGACGGTCAAGAGCATTCGCCAAGTTCTTCGATTGTATGACATGGCTAGCCAAGATGGATTTAATCCTGATATTCACTTTATCAAAAGGCTCTAATGGGTTGGTTCAGAATCTTGCAAGGTGGGAATCAGTAAGATGTGTAGGCATCTTTGTTGTACTTATTATTTGAATCTTATTTGTTGGTTCTGAATCTTGCAAGCTGGGAATCAATGAGATGTGTAGGCATCTTTGTTGTACTTATTATTTGGATCTTATTTGTTGGTTTTGAATCTTGCAAGCTGGGAATCAATGAGATGTGTAGGCATCTTTGTTGTACTTATTATTTGGATCTTATTTGTTGGTTCTGAATCTTGCAAGCTGGGAAACACGGCATGATGATGCAGAGGACAACAACCATAACAAATAGTTCAAACTTGGTAGTATTATCTTTGTGAAAGTGCGACAAATGTGATGATCGTGTGCGTCTTGAGAATAATAATCCTAATTGTTGTGCATGTTGATCATGTGGCACTGATAGAACGAGCGAATGCATTGCTTGTTTTAAGTATAAATTTCTATTAAAGCTAATTAAATTTAAGTAAAGTGACCACTAACTCCTATTATTACAGTACCAATACAGACCCGCTCGTGAACCGACGTGTGGCCGAGGGTGCATCTTCTGTCGGGCGTGCAGCGGGCGAGGGAGGGGTAGTAACTGTTGTCGTCTGTACACACTCAGTTTACTGTTGAATCCAGTTCCCCAAGAGCTGAAAAACGAACTGCTGCCGCCGCCTACACACTCGTTCACTCGAAGAGACTCCAATGGCTGTCCGAGGGGTGAGCCTGCTGGATATGGACTTCAGCAAGGAGTTCCCCTTTGAGTTCGCCGTTCAGTCCTATGGCTGCACCAAGTTGAATGTGATGTACACCAACGATACGGAATCGGTGAAGCTCTGCCTCGCCTCAGTCCTATGGCTGCACCAGGTTCTGGAGCATTCGCCCATTTCATCGGCAGCGCCGACTGCACCTTCGCTACGGTGGAGAGAAGGAAGAACGCGACGATTCGGCCATCTGGTGCAACAAGCTTGTCGACATCCAGAAGCAATACAAGATCATCAGCAACGGGCAGGAGAAGGACTCTGTGGTTGACCTCGCTGAGACCATCATCGAACCCTGATACGCCAACATGAAAGAAGACGACCTGAACATGTGGGAGGTACCTCTGAATCTAGCCTACATAACCTACGTGGCCAAGGATGCATACGCATGCTACGACATGTACAGGCAGATCTTGGACATGAGGGCGTGTCTGCTTCCCGTAACCGACGAGTACACGGACAGCCGCAGCGTCATGATCAAGCGTGCCAGGAAGGTCTAGATGTTGTACTTTATCTGTTTATAAGCACCTTTATCATCTGAGTGTTTCATGCATTAGCCTATGTGTCGTAATTATCTGTTTTGTCCGAAATATTTCTTTTAAGAACCCATTAACCTAATTGCTCGCTTATGTATGTAAACTAGTTCACTTGTCCGTAAAAAAACTAGTTCACTGGGCTGTCGTGCTTTGAATCTCCTTCCTCCCAACATATTCCCCTCCTCAGGTGGACCCAGCAGGTCTCTGAATTTTCTCCCACTTTCTTTTTTGATGTAAACTGAGTTTTCTCCCAGTACTTTCCCCTAGAACCAACTCAACTGTCCCACGTCTAGCCTAAAAATAATAATACCCCATGTACTATTAACTCATCAAATTAAAATGATATTTTATTTCGTAAGTTGAAAGTTCTTACAAAATAATAATAATAATTGTTTATATATAACTTGGCAAGTTAACTCCTAGTGATTGCGTACATAAGCTTGCAAAGATTTTACTGACGTGCAATCATGTGTTTATGTTTTTATAACATTTCTCCGTCTAGCCCAACATGATATTTTCACCCAGCCCAGCAAGTCCGCGGATTTCGAGAAAAATGCAAATGGGATTTAAACGGGCTGCATAGATGCTACATCATTGTTTCACCCAGCCCACCAAATGGACTAAAAAACAAATGGACTGGCTGACATGTGGGCCAGTAGGTCGAAGCCTAAGAAGGCGTTGGATTTACATCCAACGGCCGGCATTCTTCTTCAATCTCTCGTCTTCTTCCCCCAGCGCTGCCGGAACCGCCTGCTCCAGCCTTCGGCGTCCAGCGGCGTTGTTTTGCGCTCCTCAGCGAAACGCTACCCCGCCGACGGCCAGGCCATCCCTCCACTCCGCACCTCCTGTTATTCTCTGCCGAGTGTAGGCCCACCCCGCACCCGAACCAGTCAAGTTTCCCACTCCTCTCCGTCTGCGACTCCACTGCCGCGTCTTCCCCATCTCCGGGTCGTTCCAGTCTGGGGCCTCGCCGTCGTCCACCGCCTCGGTGCGCTCGGCGCGGCGTGGTCAACATACGAGAGTCATCGGAAGAGGACTGTACGTGGAGAGCCTGACGGCTGGGACCCACGAGGTCCATGGTCGCACGCAAGGAAAGTTCCTCCTTATTACGCACTGTACGTGCACTGTACGTGGGAAGGGCTTCTGTATTTCGTGAAAAAAACGTTCCCCCCGCTGACAGGTCGGACCCACCAGCTATATCTTCGCACGCAAGGAAGTGCCTCCTTATTACGCACCAAAAAATGAATACCCCCTGCTAGCTGGGACCCACCATAGTGGGTGGCTGACTTGTGGGCCTACTAAGTTGACGAGGACGGAGGGCTTTGTCAACTTAGTCAATATGAACGATTCTAGCTCCAGTGACCGTACGATGTCCATCCAACGGCCATAGTGCTTCTTCAACCTCTGGTCTTCTTGCTCCAGCCGCCCAAAGCAGCGCCGGTCGTGCCGCGTGCTCCTGCCTCTCGTGGCCGGCTGTGATGCCGCGGAGGCCTCACCGCCCCTACTACTCCCACCGCTGGCCCAGGGTATCCCTCTACTCACCCACACCCCCTGTTATTCTGCGGCGACGGCAGCCTCACGCCGCAGCCGAACCAGTGAACCCTCGTACTCCTCTCCGCGTGGGCATCCACTGCCGCGTCTTCCCTGGCTCCATGTCGCCCCCTTCCTAGGCCTCGCCGTCGTCCACCGCCTTGGTGCTCTCGGCGCGGCGTGGTCAATGTGGTCAACGACCGACTTCCATCGGAAGAGTACTGTACGTGGAGAGGCTGACAGCTGGGTCCACGGCCACAACCCAGTTTTTTTGTGATTTGCCAAGTAAGTCGCTTTGTCAGGCCTGTTGGGCTGCAAATCTTTCAAGACGAGGAGAGCTTCATTCGGCTGGCCGAGAAAATGGCCTATCAGTAATGAGAAATGGGTTGTACATTTTTAGAACACATCAAACCGGCAATTAGTTTCAAATATCTTTTTTTCATTTCGAGATTTTAAATTACATTAATTTTTATGCATGGAGAATTTGTTGGATTTTATATTGATATACATTTATTTTCAAAATTAGTTTGAATGTGAGTCGAAATTTCGGGATTAAAAACAGTTCGGACCGCACCGAAATATGCAAAATTTCGTATAATTTTTTAACCGTGGCCACAATATGGGCTGTAATGCTAACAAAAAGAATATGGGCTCCAAAAAAACCTTAAGAATTAGCAAATGGGCTGTAAATTATTAGAAATAATGGCAGATGGGATGTATGCTGTTTTCCACAGATTTGAGGCTTTCCTAAAAAAGGATGACACACAAGCAGTGACTGTTGGATGTCCATTGAACGGCTGTCTGCTTCTTCAATCTCTGCACTTCCTGCTCCAGCCGCTCAAACAAGCGCCGGCGGGACTGCCTACTCCCTCCTCCCCGCGGCCGGCTATGCTGCCGCGCTGGCCTCACCGCCCCACCGTACTCCCATTGCTGGCCTAGCCATCCCTCTACTCACCCACACCTGCTGTTATTCTCCGGCGACAGCAGACGAACCAGTAAACCCTCGTACAGTCGTACTCCCCTCCGCATGGGAAACAACTGCCGAGTCTTCCCTGCCTCCGTGTCGTTCCCTTCCTAGGCCTCGCCGTCGTCCACCGCCCTGGTGCTCTCGGCGCGGCCTGGTCAACGTGGTCAACGACCGACATGCATCTGAAGTGGACTGTACGTGGAGAGGCCGACAGCTGGGTCCACGGCCGCACGCAAGGAAATGCCTCCTTATTACGCGCAAAATAATGATTCCTCCACCTGACATCAGGGACCCACCGAAAGGGCCTCTGTATTTCGCGAAAAAAACGTTACCGCCGCTGACAGCTCGGACCCACCAGCTATATCTTCGCACGCAAGGAAGTGCCTCCTTATTACGCACAAAAAAATGAATACTCCCCCTGTTAGCTGGGACCCAGTATAGTGGCAGGCTGACTTGTGGGCCTACTAAGTTGACGGGGACGGAGGGCTTTGTCAACTTAGTCAATATGCACGATTCTAGCTCCAGTGACCGTACGATGTCCATCCAACGGCCGTAGTGCTTCTTCAACCTCTGGTCTTCTTGCTCCAGCCGCCCAAACCAGCGCCGGTCGTGCCTCGTGCTCCTGCCTCCCGTGGCCGGCTGCGATGCGGCGGAGGCCTCACCGCCCCCTACTACTCCCACCGCTGGCCAGGCCATCCCTCTACTCACCCACACCCCCTGTTATTCTGCGGCGACGGCAGCCTCACACCGCAGCGAACCAGTGAACCCTCGTACTCCTCTACGCGTGGGCATCAACTGTCGCGTCTCCCCTGGCTCCACATCGTCCCCTTCCTAGGCCTCGCCATCGTCCACCGCCCTGGTGCTCTCGGCGCGGCGTGGTCAACGTGGTCAAGGAACGGCTTCCATCGGACGTGGACTGTACGTGGAGAGGCTGACAGCTGGGTCCACGGCCGCAGCAAGGAAGTGCCTCCTTATTACGTGCAAAATAATTATTCCTCCACCTGACAGCGGGGACCCACCAGACGGGCCACCGTATTTCGTGAAAAAAACATTTGCCCCTGACTGCTAGGACCCACCAGCTACATCTTCGCACGCAAGGAAGTGCATCCGGGCAAAAAAAATGATTCGCCCCCCTGACTGCTGGGACCCACCAGCTACATCTTCGCAGGCAAGGAAGTGCCTGACAGTCGGGACCCACCTGGTCGAAGCGTACGTAGCGTTGTCATTGTGGTCGCGAACGTGTATGTACATATATACTGGTGGATGTAGAGGCGCACACGTGTCGTAGTAGAGGCCCGTACGTGTTGTAGTAGAGGCGCGCACGTAGCATGTACACGTGCGTACGGCGGCCAGGGTGCAAGAAAGAAAATACGGCCACGTATGTGTACATACGGGCGGGGTCTTGAACGCCTACTCGCGCATACGTACGGCCAGGGCTCGTGTACATGGCTGGGTCGGAACGGAGAAACAGCGTCATCGTCGTGTTCATGGGGAGGCAACGGAATGCGTCGTGTTCATGGGGAGGCAACGGAATGCGTCGTGTTCATGGGGAGGGGTGTGGCGTACTGCAAAACGGAGGAAACGGACCTCCTACGATCGAAATGGGGGTCCTGTTGATCGGGAGGAGTGTGGCGTACCGCAAAACGGAGGAAACGGACCTACTACGGTCGAAACGGGGGTCCTGTTGATCGGGAGGGGTGTGGCGTACCGCAAAACGGAGGAAATGGACCTCCTACGGTCGAAACGGGGGTCCTGTTGATCGGGAGGGGTGTGGCGTACCGCAAAACGGACGAAACGGACCTCCTACGGTCGAAACGGGGGTCCTGTTGATGGGAGGGGTGTGGTGTACCGCAAAACGGACGAAACGGACCTCCTACAGTCGAAACGGGGGTCATGTTCATCGGGAGGGGTGTGGCGTACCGCAAAACGGGACTCCACGGGGTACTGTTCATCTCCACCGTCGACCTCCTCCAGCCTCCACGGGCTACCGTCGACCTCCTCCAGCCTCCACGGCTCCTGTTCATCCAGCCTCCACCGCGCGCTACTCCATCGGCTACTGTTCAACCACCCCTCCACGGGCACCCCTCCACCGTCTATTGTTCATCCAGCCCTCCACACCACGGGGTCCTGTTCAACCACCCCTCCACGGGCACCCCTCCACTGTCTACTGTTCATCCAGCCCTCCACCACACCACGGGGTCCTGTTCATCCAGAGGCAACGCCACCGCTCACTGTTCATCCAACCCCCCCCCCCTGCAATGCTCACTGTTCATCCCAGAGGCAGCATCGATCGGCTTCAGTTAGCAGCAGTAGCGAAGGAATCGCTCGATCGGGTTCAGTTAATAGCCATCGATCGATCGCTCGGGTTCAGTAACGCGTAGCCTGCAGTACAATCACTCGGGTTCAGTTAGAGCCCAACGCCTCGCTTGGGTTCAGTTAGAGCCAACGCCTCGCACACACGCGCGTACGTGTACGAGAGAAACGCGCATCGCTCGGCCCCCGACCTCCCACCGTAACCGGGAACTCGCTAAAATTTTCCTCGCCCTCGCTTCTACCATGGTTTTTTCCGTCATGGACGGCCCAAAGAATGTCATGCAGCTGCGTCTCCGGCCCGTCCAGGACGAAAAGCCCATTTTCTGTCATGATTTTTTGTCATAGAAGTAGGAGTCCACCACATCTATGATGATACCGGGTTTTGTCACAATTATTGTCATAGAAGTGTCATATGTATGACAGAAAAAAATCGTTCGGCCCAAAATGTCACGGATGTGACTTTTTTTTTGTAGTGCTGGCACCCGCCTGGTGCCGTTCGTCATGGCTCACGTCACGAGAGCCTCGTGAGGTTTGCCTCGCCTTGATATCTCCGCTCCTCGTGAGCCTGCCTGGCTGGGCCACTCCAGAGGAGGTCTTGTGTCGTCCTCCTCGCGAGGCTTGGACCCTCACGAGGGTCTTGGGTGCCTTGTTGACGAAGATGGGCCGTACGGCCTATTGCTTAGCCACGCTATGGGCCGCAGGCAGGCAAGTCTGGGGACCCCCGTTCCCAGAACGCCGACAGGTTAAATATGGAAAGCACACCAGCTTAGGTAAATGCAGGAAGATACATGCCACTGGGTCCAGCCCGAGCGGCTTGGGGATGATGCAGCCCGAGGGGCGCCCCCAGCAAGGTAAGCTAAAGACGTAAGCAAAAGGGATACATGCCACAGGGACGGACCCATGTGGCCTGGGAATAATGCAGCCCGAGGGGCGCTCCCAGCTAAACGAGCTTGGAAGATGTCACCTGGTTCTGTAGACGGAGTAGAGTTGGTGCAGCTGAAGGCGTGCCTCGAAGAAATGACTCCTCATGAGCCACCGGGGCCCTGAGCCTCGGGAGGCTCTGGGGGCTCGGGAGGTTCCCTGAAGATCGTCTCCATCTCCTCCAGGACGGTGTGGTACCTGGCCTCCTGAGCCGCCAGGACACGCCGCAGGTCGCGCTGATAGGTTGATGCCACGCTCGGCAAGCCGAAGGGCATGCGAACGTAGCTGTGTGGCGGGCCCTCGCGTCGATGCAGACACGCAGCCCAGCATCCTCGCCGGGATGGGGAGCTACACCTTGTGAACGGCAGTCGCCGCGCATGGCTCTTGCGTCTTGCAGTTCCTGGGTGGTCTTGGTGATGAACTCCTGAGTGGTTGGCACTCCCTGCCCTGTGCTCTCTTGAGGAACATGTGCCGCGAAGCACGCTTCCAAGTGGTGCCCAAGCACCTCCCTCGTGAGGTTGGCAAGGTCTGAGTCCCTCCAGAAGAGAGCCCCCGAGCCCTGCCTGAGGAGGGCGCCGGGTGCGCCTTCCTATGCGATGGAGGGAGGCGCCCCTGGGACGGACGCTGATCCTGATGAGGCCCCTGCCGCGACGCCATCCTCCTGAGGTCCTGCGCGGCGCGGCTTCTTCTTCTTGGGGATGGCCTTCGGAGGGCCTTCACTTCTGCTGACGGGGTCATCGATTGCTGCAGCTTGAAAGGCGCGCTTGAGGGAGCACACCGCATCCCTCCCTTCACATGGGACCGTGATGATTCCTCCGCTTCCTAGAATCTTGAGGACGTTGTGGCCGTGATGGGTGACCGCCATGAACTTGGCCAGGGCTGGATACCCGAGGATGGCATTGTACGATAGGCGGATGTGCATGACGTCGAAGTCGGTAAGCTCGGTGCGGTAGTTCTTGCGCTCCCCGAAGGTGATAGGCAGGCAGACCTGCCCTATCGGTGTGGTGGAACCGTCGGTCACTCCTGAGAAGGGCTTGGTGGGCTGGAGCTGTTCATATGGCACTTGGAGATTGTCAAACGTGTCGACGGACAGGACGTTGAGCCCCGCGCCACCGTCGATGAGGGTCTTGGTAACCTGCACATTGCTGATGACTAGGGAACACAACATCGGGAGGGCACTGGCGGTGGCCGCGCACTTGAGCTGATCTGCCAAGTTGAAAGTGATGGTGCATTGGGACCACTTGAGCGGGCGCGTGGCCTCGAGCTTGGGGAGCACTGCGTTCACCTCGCGAGCAAACTGTTTGAAGATGCGCTGAGAGGCTGGGGCCTGGGCACCGCCCAAGATGCAGGCGATTGCGCGCGGCTCCTGGAAGCCCCCAGCCCCCTCGTCCTGATGGTGGTCGTCGTTCCTTCTTGGTGGCGGCAGCGGGGGAAGACCGGCGTTGCCTTGGGGACGATCCTCACGAGGCTGATCCCTCCAGGCGCCCTCGCGAGGTTGGTCCTGCCAGCGGTCCCCGCGAGGCCTGTCGCGCCATTCCTGGCGCGGGCCACGGTCATCCCAGCGTCCTCCTCCGCGGCCGTAGCCCCGGTCGCTACGCTCGGGGCGTCGACCGAAGCGTCCTTCTCGTATGGCTTTGAGCTCTTGACAGTCGCTGGTGTTGTGGGTGTTCAGGTTGTGGAAGGCGCAAAACGGTCGGCTATTCTTGGGAGACTCGGGCTGATCTCTGCCCCGCTTGGTGTTGGGCTCCGCTGCGAGCATAGTTGCCTCCTTGCGCTTCACGTCCTTGGCCTTGGCTTTCTTCTCCTCTGCGCCCGCGGCTGGCAGCTCAAGGAGAGAGAGGCGCCCCTCCTCAGCTCTTGCGCACTTGGTCACCAGGTTGAACAGCTCCTGAGAGGTGCAGAGCTCCTCATGGATGGCGAGCTCTTCCTTCATCTTGACGTCACGAACGCCGTCTGAGAACGTGGAGATGATGGCCTCATCCGTTACCTTGGGGATCTTGAGGCGGGTGTTGTTGAAGCGTTGGATGTACTTCTGGAGGGTCTCTCCCGGTTGTTGCTTGATGTGGCGCAGGTCACCCGCGGCCGGCGGGCGGTCGCGAGTGCCCTGGAAGTTCGCAACGAAGCGGTCGCGCATCTCGTCCCAGGAGGAGATCGAGCTGTGCTGCAGGTTCAGGAGCCAGGAGCGAGCTCCATCCTTGAGAGCCATGGGAAACCAGTTCGCCATGACTTTTTCATCGCCGTTGGCTGCTTCGATGCTCAGCTCATAAAGCTGCAGGAACTCCGCGGGGTCGGCGGTGCCGTCGTAGCGAGGAGGCAGATCTAGCTTGTACTTGCCTGTCAAGCGACGCTACGCAGCTCGGGGGTGAAGGCACGACATCAGCCATGGTTGCCGGGGCCTGCTTCGAAGGTGGAGCTTGGTCTTGACGAGGCCCGCGCTGCGCCGCTCCGGGCGGTGCGCGGTCTTGACGAGGCGGCGCGGGAAGCACAGGTGCGGCTTCTCGCAGCCGAGGGATTTCTTGGCAGCTTCTCTCTTCGCGCGCGGACACCGGGCGCGGCGGATCACGCCGCGGTGCCGCGCGCCGTGGTGCCAAGGCGCCGTCTTGGGGCAGAGGTGGTGGAGGCACGCCATGATCCTCGTCGCCCATGGCTGGTTGAGGGGGAGGCAGAGAGAGGGACGGCGCCGGAGAGCCCCATGCGGCGCGGACGAGCTCGGCGACACGGTCGAGCCACTCCTCATAGAGGTCGTCGACGGGGTGGTAGCGCAGGAGTTCGTTCGCCGCGAGGAGCGCGGCCCGCGCCTCCATGGGAGCGCGGCGCACGTGAGACGAAGAACCGGCAGGGGTCAGTGATGGAGTGGTGGTGCGGCCATCCTGCCGCACCGAAGGATGCAGCAAGGACGCCTGCTGCTCGTTCCCCGTCGTGCCGGTGGCAGCGTTGGAAACGGGAGACGGAGAACGGCGAGGTGGCCCGCCGACGGGAGCCGTCTGAGCGACGCGAGCGGTGAGGGCAGCCCGACGCTCAGCCGTACACGACGAGCGTCCGCCATGAAGACGACGGAGCGACGAACTGATGGAAGGGAAGCTACGGCGCACCCCTACCTGGCGCGCCAAATGTCGGATGTGGGGTTCCGGCAAACCCCTAAGGTTCGAACACTGGGGTGCGCGCGAAGTCTTTCCCTCCTACCGATCTACGCCCTAGCTCGCTAGGATCTCGCGGACGAACTCGACGAACTCGCAACACAGAGAGACATGGGTTTTATACTGGTTCGGGCCACCGTTGTGGTGTAATACCCTACTCCGGTGTGGTGGTGGTGGATTGCCTCTAAGGCTGATGATGAACAGTACAAGGGAAGAACAGCCTCCTGAGGTTGAGGTGCTCTTGTGGCTAGGGTAGGCTCTCGATCGGGTTGGATCAAGCTAAGATGAGATGCCTCTACTATGGTGGCTAGCTCTACTTATATAGGCCCTGGTCCTCTTCCCAAATATTGAGCGGGAAGGGAGCCAACAACGGCGGGCAAATTTGAAGGGGGACAGCTAGTACAAGCTATCCTGACAAAAGTGGTCTTCGCCTGCAGAAAGCTCTGGTGGCGACGCCGTCTTGGGCTCCATGATGACCTCTGCCTTGCCGTCCTCCGGGTCTTGGTCTCGTTGCACCAATATAGCAACCTTTGCCTGATGCCTCGGTACTCCTCGCCTGCGCTGGCCTCCTTAGCACCGAAGAGGAAACAAGGACGCTGTGCGCGCCTGGCGCCTGCCTGGTGTCGTTCGTCATGGCTCACGTCACGAGGGCCTCGTGAGGTTTTGCCCCGCCTTGATATCTCCGCTCCTCATGAGCCTGCCTGGCTAGGCCACTCCAGAGGAGGTCTTGCGTCGTCCGCCTCGCGAGGCTTGGACCCTCGAGAGGGTCTTGGATGCCTTGTTGATGAAGATGGGCCGTACGGCCTGCTTGCTTAGCCACGCCGTGGGCGAACGCCGACAGCGTTGAGCATGAATATGATTTGATCATGTTTATTGCAATACGGTTATTCATTTAAATTAGAGAATAATTGTTGTTCTGTTTACATGAATAAAACCTTCTATGGTCATACACCCAATGAAAATGGTTTGTTGGATCTCGATTGTAGTGATACACATATTCATAATATTGAAGCTAAAAGATGCATAGTTAATAATGATAGTGCAACTTATTTGTGGCACTGCCGTTTAGGTCATATTGGTGTAAAGCGCATGAAGAAACTCCATGCTGATGGGCTTTTGGAATCACTTGATTATGAATCACTTGATGCTTGCGAACCATGCCTCCTGGGCAAGATGACTAAAACACCGTTCTCCGAAACAATGGAGCAAGCAACAGATTTGTTGGAAATCATACATACTGATGTATGTGGTCCGATGAGTGTTGAGGCTCGCGGCGGGTATCGTTATTTTCTGACCTTCACAGATGATTTGAGCAGATATAGGTATATCTACTTGATGAAACATAAGTCTGAAACATTTGAAAAGTTCAAAGAATTTCAGAGTGAAGTGGAAAATCATCGTGACAAGAAAATAAAGTTTCTACGATCTGATCGCGGAGACAAATATTTGAGTTACAAGTTTGGACTTCAATTAAAACAATGTGGAATAATTTCAAAAATTCGTGCCACCTGGAACACCATAGCATAATGGTGTGTCTGAACATCATAACCGTACTTTATTGGATATAGTGCAATCTATGATGTTTCTTACCGATTTACCACTATAGTTTTGGGGTTATGCATTAGAGACAGCTGCTTTCACGTTAAAAAGGGCACCATCTAAATCCGTTGAGATGACACCATATGAACTGTGGTTTGGCAAGAAACCAAAGTTGTCGTTTCTTAAAGTTTGGGGTTGCGATGCTTACAAGAAAAAAGTTTCAACCTGATAAGCTCAAACCCAAATCGGAGAAATGTGTCTTCATAGGATACCCAAAGGAGACAGTTGGGTACACCTTCTATCACAGATCCGAAGGTGAGATATTCGTTGCTAAGAATGGATCCTTTCTAGAGAAGGAGTTTCTCTCGAAAGAAGTGAGTGGGAGGAAAGTAGAACTTGATGAGGTAACTGTACCTGCTCCCTTATTGGAAAGTAGTTCATCACAGAAACCGGTTCCTGTGACACCTACACCAATTAGTGAGGAAGCTAATGATGATGATCATGAAACTTCAGACCAAGTTGCTACCGAACCTCGTAGGTCAACCAGAGTAAGATCCGAACCAGAGTGGTACGGTAATCCTGTTCTGGAGGTCATGTTACTTGACCATGACGAACCTACGAACTATGAGGAAGCGATGATGAGCCCAGATTCCGCAAAATGGCTTGAGGCCATGAAATCTGAGATGGGATCCATGTATGAGAACAAAGTATGGACTTTGATTGACTTGCCCAATGATCGGCGAGCCATTGAGATTAAATGGATCTTCAAGAGGAAGACGGACTTTGATAGTAGTGTTACTATCTACAAAGCTAGACTTGTCGAAAAAGGTTTTTGACAAAGTTCAAGATGTTGACTACAATGAGATTTTCTCACTCGTAGCGATGCTTAAGTCTGTCTGAATCATGTTAGCAAATTACCATATTTCTGGCAAATGGATGTCAAAACTACATTCCTTAAATGGATTTCTTAAAGAAGAGTTGTATATGATGCAACCAGAAGGTTTTACCAATCCTAAAGGTGATAACAAAATATGCAAGCTCCAGCGATCCATCTATGGACTGGTGCAAGCATCACAGAGTTGGAATATACGCTTTGATAAGTTGATCAAAGCATATAGTTTTATACAGACTTGCGGTGAAGCCTGTATTTACAAGAAAGTGAGTGGGAGCACTACAACATTTCTGATAAGTATATGTGAATGACATATTGTTGATCGGAAATAATGTAGAATTATTCTGCAAAGCATCAAGGAGTGTTTGAAAGGAGTTTTTCAAATAAAGACCTCGGTGTAGCTGCTTACATATTGAGCATCGAGATCTATAGAGATAGATCAAAACGCTTGATAAGTTTTTTCAATGAGTACATACCTTGACAAGATTTTGAAGTAGTTCAAATTGGAACAGTCAAAGAACGAGTTCTTGCATGTGTTACAAGGCGTGAAGTTGAGTAAGACTCAAAGCCTGACCACGGCAGAAGATAGAAAGAGAATGAAAGACATTCCCTATGCCTTGGCCATAGGTTCTATAAAGTATGCCATGCTGTGTACCAGATCTATTGCATACCCTACACTGATTTAGGCAAGGGAGTACAATAGTGATCTAGGAGTAGATCACTGGACAGCGGTCAAAATTATCCTTACTGGAATAAGGATATGTTTCTCGATTATGGAAGTGACAAAAGGTTCGTCGTAAAGGGTTACATTGATGCAAGTTTTGACACTAATCTAGATGACTCTAAGTCTCGGTCTAGATACATATTGAAAGTGGGAGCAATTAGCTAGAGTAGCTTCGTGATGAGCATTGTTGACATAGAAATTTGCAAAATACATACGGATCTGAATGTGACAGATCCGTTGACTAAACTTCTCTCACAAGCAAAACATGATCACACCTTAGTACTCTTTGGGTGTTAATCACATAGCGATGTGAACTAGATTATTGACTCTAGTAAACCCTTTGGGTGTTGGTCACATGACGATGTGAACTATGGGTGTTACGTTGGGGAACGTAGTAATTTCAAAAAAAATCCTACGAACACGCAAGATCATGGTGATGCATAGCAACGAGAGGGGAGAGTGTTGTCTACGTACCCTCGTAGACCGAAAGCGGAAGCGTTAACACAACGCGGGGTATGTAGTCGTACGTCTTCACGATCCGACCGATCAAGTACCGAACGTACGGCACCTCCGAGTTCAGCACACGTTCAGCTCGATGACGTCCCTCGAACTCCGATCCAGTCGAGTGTTGAGGGAGAGTTTCGTCAGCACGACGGCGTGGTGACGATGATGACGGGCTTCGCCTAAGCACCGCTACGATATTATCGAGGTGTAATATGGTGGAGGGGGGCACCGCACACGGCTAAGAGATCAATAGATCAATTGTTGTGTCTATGGGGTGACCCCTGCCCCCGTATATAAAGGAGCAAGGGGAAGGCGGCCGGCCTAGGAGGAGGGCGCGCCAAGGGGGGAGTCCTACTCCCACCGGGAGTAGAACTCCTCCTTTCCTTGTTGGAGTAGGAGAAGGAAGGAAGGGGGCGCCCCCCTCCCTAGTCCAATTCGGACTAGTCCATGGGGAGGGGTGCGGCCACCCTTTGGGGCCTTTCTCTCCTTTCCCGTATGGCCCATTAAGGCCCAATACGAATTCCCGTAACTCTCCGGTACTCCGAAAAATACCTGAATCACTCGGAACCTTTCCGATGTCCAAATATAGTCGTCCAATATATCGATCTTTACGTCTCGACCATTTCGAGACTCCTCGTCATGTCCCCGATCTCATCCGGGACTCCAAACTCCTTCGGTACATCAAAACTCATAAACTCATAATAAAACTGTCATCGTAACGTTAAGCGTGCGGACCCTACGGGTTCGAGAACTATGTAGACATGACCGAGACACGTCTCCAGTCAATAACCAATAGCGGGACCTGGATGCCCATATTGGCTCCCACATATTCTACGAAGATCTTTATCGGTCAAACCGCATAACAACATACGTTTTTCCCTTTGTCATCGGTATGTTACTTGCCCGAGATTCGATCGTAGTTATCTTAATACCTAGTTCAATCTCGTTACCGGCAAGTCTCTTTACTCGTTCCGTAATACATCATCCCGCAACTAACTCATTAGTTACAATGCTTGCAAGGCTTAAGTGATGTGCATTACCGAGAGGGCCCAGAGATACCTCTCCGACAATCGGAGTGACAAATCCTAATCTCGAAATACGCCAACCCAACAAGTACCTTCGGAGACACCTGTAGAGCACCTTTATAATCACCCAGTTACGTTGTGACGTTTGGTAGCACACAAAGTGTTCCTCCGGTAAACGGGAGTTGCATAATCTCATAGTCATAGGAACATGTATAAGTCATGAAGAAAGCAATAGCAACATCCTTAACGATCGAGTGCTAAGCTAACGGAATGGGTCAAGTCAATCACATCATTCTCCTAATGATGTGATCCCATTAATCAAATGACAACTCATGTCTATGGCTAGGAAACATAACCATCTTTGATCAACGAGCTAGTCAAGTAGAGGCATACTAGTGACACTCTGTTTGTCTATGTATTCACACATGTATCATGTTTCCGGTTAATACAATTCTAGCATGAATAATAAACATTTATCATGATATAAGGAAATAAATAATAACTTTA
Organism: Triticum aestivum; assembly: GCF_018294505.1. Classification (NCBI taxonomy): domain Eukaryota; kingdom Viridiplantae; phylum Streptophyta; class Magnoliopsida; order Poales; family Poaceae; genus Triticum; species Triticum aestivum. The sequence continues at coordinate 235,684,953 of NC_057814.1, read as the reverse complement.
TTATTGCCTCTAGGGCATATTTCCTTCAGTCTCCCACTTGCACTAGAGTCAATAATCTAGTTCACATCGCTATGTGATTTAACATCAATAGTTCACATCACCATGTGATTAACACCCATAGTTCACATCGTCATGTGACCAACACCCAAAGGGTTTACTAGAGTCAGTAATCTAGTTCACATCGCTATGTGATTAACACCCAAAGAGTACTAAGGTGTGATCATGTTTTGCTTGTGAGATAATTTTAGTCAACGGGTCTGTCACATTCAGATCCGTAAGTATTTTGCAAATTTCTATGTCTATAATGCTCTGCACGGAGCTACTCTAGCTAATTGCTCCCACTTTCAATATGTATCTAGACCGAGACTTAGAGTCATCTAGATTAGTGTCAAAACTTGCATCAATGTAACCCTTTACGACGAACCTTTTGTCACTTCCATAATCGAGAAACATATCCTTATTCCAGTAAGGATAATTTTGACCGCTGTCCAGTGATCTACTCCTAGATCACTATTGTACTCCCTTGCTAAAATCAGTGTAGGGTATACAATAGATCTGGTACACAGCATGGAATACTTTATAGAACCTATGGCTGAGGCATAGGGAATGACTTTCATTCTTTTTCTATATTCTACCGTGGTCGGGCTTTGAGTCTTACTCAATTTCACACCTTGTAACATAGGCAAGAAACTCTTTCTTTGACTGTTCCATTTTGAACCACTTCAAAATCTTGTTAAGGTATGTACTCATTGAAAAAACTTATCAAGCATCTTGATCTATCTCTATAGATCTTGATGCTCAATATGTAAGCAGCTTCACCGAGGTCTTTCTTTGAAAAACTCCTTTCAAACACTCCTTTATGCTTTGCAGAATAATTTTACATTATTTCCGATCAACAATATGTCATTCACATATACTTATCAGAAATGCTGTAGTGCTCCCACTCACTTTCTTGTAAATACAGGCTTCACCGCAAGTCTGTATAAAACTATATGCTTTGATCAACTTATCAAAGCGTATATTCCAACTCTGAGATGCTTGCACCAGTCCATAGATGGATCGCTGGAGCTTGCATATTTTGTTAGCACCTTTAGGATTGACAAAACCTTCTAGTTGCATCATATACAACTCTTCTTTAATAAATCCATTAAGGAATGCAGTTTTGTTTATCCATTTGCCATAAAATGCGGCAACTGCTAACATGATTCGGACAGACTTAAGCATAGATACGAGTGAGAAACTCTCATCGTAGTCAACACTTTAAACTTGTCGAAAACCTTTTGCGACGATTCTAGCTTTGTAGATAGTAACACTACTATCAGCGTCCGTCTTCCTCTTGAAGATCCATTTAATCTCAATGGCTCGCCGATCATTGGGCAAGTCAATCAAAGTCCATACTTTGTTCTCATACATGGATCTCATCTCAGATTTCATGGCCTCAAGCCATTTTGTGGAATCTGGGCTCACCATCGCTTCTTCATAGTTCGTAGGTTCGTCATGGTCTAGTAACATAACCTCCAGAACAGGATTACCGTACCACTCTGGTGCGGATGTTACTCTGGTTGACCTACGAGGTTTAGTAACAACTTGATCTGAAATTTCATGATCATCATCATTAACTTCCTCACTCATTGGTATAGTCGTCACAGGAACCATTTTCTGTGATGAACTACTTTCCAATAAGGGAGTAGGTACAGTTACCTCATCAAGTTCTACTTTCCTCCCACTCACTTCTTTCGAGAGAAACTCCTTCTCTAGATAGGATCCATTCTTAGCAACGAATGTCTAGCCTTCAGATCTGTGATAGAAGGTGTACCCAACAGTCTCCTTTGGGTATCCTATGAAGATACATTTCTCCGATTTGGGTTCGAGCTTATCAGTTTGAAGCTTTTTCACATAAGCATCGCAGCCAAAACTTTAAGAAACGACAACTTTGGTTTCTTGCCAAACCACAGTTCATAAGGCGTCGTCTCAACGGATTTTAGATGGTGCCCTATTTAACGTGAATGCAGCTGTCTCTAATGCATAACCCCAAAACAATAGTGGTAGATCGGTAAGAGACATCATATATCGCACCATATCTAATAAAGTACGGTTACGATGTTCGGACACACCATTACACTGTGGTGTTCCAGGTGGCGTGAGTAGTGAAACTATTTCACATTGTTTTAACTGAAGGCCATACTCGTAACTCAAATACTCTTCTCCACGATCAGATCGTAGAAACTTTATTTTCTTGTTACGATGATTTTCCACTTCACTCTGAAATTATATGAATTTTTCAAATGTTTCAGACTTCTGTTTCATTAAGTAGATATACCCATATCTGCTCAAATCATCTGTGAAGGTCAGAAATTAATGATACCTGCTACGAGCCTCAATACCTGCTACTTGGGGCAGTTCCGCTTCCAGTGACCAGTCCCTTTGCAGTAGAAGCACTTAGTCTCAGGCTTAGGTACAGACTTGGGCTTCTTCACTTGTGTAGCAACTTGCTTGCCGTTCTTTTTGAAGTTCCCCTTCTATCCCTTTGCCCTTTTCTTGAAACTAGTGGTCTTGTTAACCATCAACTATTGACGCTCTTTCTTGATTTCTACCTTCGTCGATTTCATCATCGCGAAGAGCTCGGGAATTACTTTCGTCATCCCTTACATACTATAGTTCATCACGAAGTTCTACTAACTTGGTGATGGTGACTAGAGAATTCTGTCAATCACTATTTTATCTGGAAGATTAACTCCCACTTGATTCAAGTGATTGTAGTACCCAGACAATCTGAGCACATGCTCACTGCTTGAGCTATTCTCCTCCATCTTTTAGCTATAGAACTAGTTGGAGACTTCATATCTCTCAACTCGGGTATTTGCTTGGAATATTAACTTCAACTCCTGGAACATCTCATATGGTCCATGACGTTCAAAACGTCTTTGAAGTCCCGATTCTAAGCCGTTAAGCATGGTGCACTAAACTATCAAGTAGTCGTCAAATTGAGCTAGCCAAACGTTCATAACGTCTGCATCTGCTCCTGCAATAGGTCTGTCACCTAGCAGTGCATCAAGGACATAATTCTTCTGTGCAGCAATGAGGATAATCCTCAGATCACGGATCCAATCCGCATCTTTGCTACTAACATCTTTCAACATAATTTTCTCTAGGAACATATCAAAAATAAACACAAGGAAGCAACAACGCGAGCTATTGATCTACAACATAATTTGCAAAAATACTATCAGGACTAAGTTCATGATAAATTTAAGTTCAATTAATCATATTACTTAAGAACTCCCACTTAGATAGACATCTCTCTAATCATCTAAGTGATTACGTGATCCAAATCAACTAAACCATAACCGATCATCACGTGAAATGGAGTAGTTTTCAATTGTGAACATCACTATGTTGATCATATCTACTATATGATTCACGCTCGACCTTTCGGTCTCAGTGTTCCGAGGCCATATCTGCATATGCTAGGCTCGTCAAGTTTAACCTGAGTATTCCGCGTGTGCAATTGTTTTGCACCCGTTGTATTTGAACGTAGAGCCTATCACACCCGATCATCATGTGGTGTCTCAGCACGAAGAACTTTCGCAACGGTGCATACTCAGGGAGAACGCTTTTATCTTGAAATTTTTAGTGAGAGATCATCTTATAATGCTACCGTCAATCAAAGCAAGATAAGATGCATAAAAGATAAACATCACATGCAATCAATATAAGTGATATGATATGGCCATCATCATCTTGTGCTTGTGATCTCCATCTCCGAAGCACCGTCATGATCACCATCGTCACCGGCGCGACACCATGATCTCCATCGTAGCATCGTTGTCGTCTCGTTAACTATTGCTTTTACGACTATCGCTACCGCTTAGTGATAAAGTGTAACATCCCAAATTTTCAATTTGGAATGTTATACATAGATCATCATTTGCATATCATGCTTTGTTGCATTTTGACAAATCCTCGATAAATCCTAAGCAACTCAAGGACCCTCGGAGAGAGTTGGGGATTTTTCTCAAATTTTCTTATTTGATTTTTCAAACGAGGATTGGGATTTTAATTATTTTTCTCTCCGGAAAAATATTTCATTTTAAATAAACGAGAGGAGAAAATATGACTTCTCCAAAACAATTGAAATACTGGAGGAAAAATGTTAAAATCATTATTTGAAATTATTCGGATTTTATTTGCAATTTTTATTGCATTTAAAAATATGCATGTTTCCAAATATTATTTTTTGATTTTAAAAATGTTCACCCTATTCTCGATTTTCTAACTAGACGGGGAAAATTTATTTCATATTTTTCTGATTTTTATTTATTTTTCTACGCAATATTTTCCGCGGAACTTATTAAAAAAAACGCGCCCGCGCCGACTGGGCCAAAGGCCCAGCCGACGGCCCGCCCGCGGCCTCTCCTCCTCCCGCACGGGACCGCGCCGCCCGAGTCCGGCCGCCGCACGCCACCGCCGGCCGACCCCTTCCCCAAGTCGCCGCCCCCCCCTCCTTATATACCCCCCTCTCTTCTCTCCTCACCCGAGCCGCCGCCGCCGCCCGCATCGCCCGCCGCCGCCGCCGGGAGCCGGAGCCGCCGCCCCTCGCGCCCCCCGAGCCCCGCACCCCGCCGCCCGAGCCCGGAGCCCCGCCGGAGCCTCGCCGGAGCCCCGACGAGGTACTGCCGCTGCCCCGTTTCGTCGATTGACCGGTTTTCTGTAAAAAAAAACCTTTTGTTTTAAAAAAAACCTAGATCGGTTTTTTCGGTTTTCTTATTTCGCGAGCGTTCACCGAACCGTTCGTTTTAACGAACGCGTTCATTGGTTTTTCTCTGTTAACGAACGTCCGTTATTTAACCGTTCGTCCGTTTTTCTTTTTCGTCGGATTTTCTCGTTATTTTCTTGGATTCGATTTCTGATCGAATTTTCGAATCTGTTTAACTTCTCGCTCGTTTATCGGAATCAGGCGATTCAAGCGCCTAGAGTTTCATCTCGAAATTCTCTTTCCGTTTAACCTATTCAAACAAGTTTTTGCTATAGTAAAATTTGACCTAGATCCAGATTAGCAAACGAAGTTTCTTTCTTTCGTCGTTTGACTTTCGTTGCTTCTTTTGAGTTGATTCTTTTTGCAAACCGGACTTTCTGGTTGGATCTTTCATTCGAGTTTTACCTGTGCATTAGATGAGTACTGATTGTATGTTTGTTTGTTTGCGATAGAGTACCCGGAGTGTGCCGCTTGTTACTTCGACTCGTTAGGTTTTGCGGATCATCAGCAAGGCAAGTAACACTTTGATCATACCCCGTTCATACCCAGTTTTATTGCATTAGATCTATTTTCCTCAAACACTTGCATGGTTAGGATCTAATTAAATTATGGGTATTGGGAAGTAGTTGAGGTAGTACCTATTACCTGTTCTTTTATCAAACCCTTGGGAGTTACTTCTACGTTGCTTTTATTATCGCCATGCTATGCTCGTAGACGTGGATTGGGTTTGAGAGATATCCATGACAGATGTGAGATTGTTAATAATGGTTTACCTAAGGTGGCAACTAAAACTCACATCTGGGTGGATTGAGGCACCTGGAGAACCCAGTGTTGTCTGTTTGTATAAGGTCCGCCACCCAGGCTCAAAGGGATCATAAGATTATTCATGCTAGAAACTTCCGTGTGCAGCCACAAGCTATTATGGGCTCTAGCATAGCTGAGTAGGTTACAGGATCTCTTGAAGAGGTGGACTAGCAGATGTAGGGGAAAGTAGGTGTACCGGTCCATCCAGAGTAAAGAGTGATTGTTTCTGAAAGACTGTGTCTCGGTCATCCGTTTCTCAAAGATCATGCAGTGCGAAAATCAAGCGGAGGCGATCGAGTCTTGTGGGGAAAAGTGCGCAAACCTCTGCAGAGTGTACAAATTGATCATGATTAGCCGTGTCCCCGGTTATGGACAACTTGAGTATCTAGTACCTGGATTATCATTTGAATCTCATCACCGTGATACTTATAATAAATTTTGTTGGGTTAATGATGATACTTAATTGGGATTGAGTTGGAGGTACCTTCTCAATGTTTCAACCACCATGATAGTTAAATAAAATTTATTCCTTTGCAGTAGGATAAAATTGGCTTTTCGCAAAAACTGTAACCATAGAGCTTTCCACCAGCCATATATGCATGTAGTATAGCCTTACCATTGTTCATTATTAATGTGCTACTTTGCTAGCATATTCTATGTGCTGACCCGTTTTCGGGCTGCAACGTTTCATGTTGCAGACTTTTCAGACGACGAGTAAGGTGCCTTAGGTCGTGGTCTTATACTCAGTGATGCCGCTGGAGTTGATGGACTCACTTATCTTCCAAGTCTTCCGCTGTTATCGTTATTAGATGGCCTTAAGCCATGTTTATTATACTTAATCTCTTCGGAGATATTCGATGTAATAAGTGTGTGATTGCTACTCTGTTATAAATCCTCCATTTGTACTGTGCGTGTCAGCATTACTGATCCAGGGATGACACTGGTGCACAGCAGCACAGGCCATTTGAGGTCTGGTCGCTACATAAAGTAAAACAATTACATGGCGATTGCATTGTATACAATAAAGCGACAACCATATGGCTCCTGCCAGTTGCCGATAACTTGGTTACAAAACATGATCATCTCATACAATAAAATATAGCATCATGTCTTGACCATATCACATCACAACATGCCCTGCAAAAACAAGTTAGACGTCCTATACTTTGTTGTTGCAAGTTTTACGTGGCTGCTACGGGCTTAGCATGAACCGTTCTTACCTACGCATCAAAACCACAACGATAGTTTGTCAAGTTGGTGCTGTTTTAACCTTCGCAAGGACCGGGCGTAGCCACACTCGGTTCAACTAAAGTGAGAGAGACAGACACCCGCCAGTCACCTTTAAGCAACAAGTGCTCACAACGGTGAAACCAGTCTCGCGTAAGTGTACGCGTAATGTCGGTCCGGGCCGCTTCATCTCACAATACCGCTGAACCAAAATATGACATGCTGGTAAGCAGTATGACTTATATCGCCCACAACTCACTTGTGTTCTTCTCGTGCATATAACATCAACACATAAAACTTGGCTCTGATACCACTGTTGGGGAACGTAGTAATTCAAAAAAATGCCTACAAACACGCAAGATCATGGTGATGCATAGCAACGAGAGGGGAGAGTGTTGTCTACGTACCCTCGCAGACCGAAAGCGGAAGCGTTAACACAACGCGGTTGATGTAGTCGTACGTCTTCACGATCCGACCGATCATGTACCGAACGTACGGCACCTCCGAGTTCAGCACACGTTCAGCTCGATGACGTCCCTCGAACTCCGATCCAGCCGAGTGTTGAGGGAGAGTTTCGTCAACACGACGGCGTGGTGACGATGATGATGTTCTACCAACGCAGGGCTTCGCCTAAGCACCGCTATGATATTATCGAGGTGTAATATGGTGGAGGGGGCACCGCACACGGCTAAGAGATCAATAGATCAATTGTTGTGTCTATGGGGTGCCCCCCTGCCCCCGTATATAAAGGAGCAAGGGGGAAGGCCGCCAGCCTAGAAGGAGGGCGCGCCAAGGGGGGAGTCCTACTCCCACCGGGAGTAGGACTCCTCCTTTCCTTGTTGGAGTAGGAGAAGGGAAGGGAGAAGGAGAAGGAAGGAAGGGGGCGCCCCCCTCCCTAGTCCAATTCGGACTAGTCCATGGGGAGGGGTGCGGCCACCCTTTGGGGCCTTTCTCTCCTTTCCCGTATGGCCCATTAAGGCCCAATACGAATTCCCGTAACTCTTCGATACTCCGAAAAATACCCGAATCACTCGGAACCTTTCCGATGTCCAAATATAGTCGTCCAATATATCGATCTTTATGTCTCGACCATTTCGAGACTCCTCGTCATGTCCCCGATCTCATCCGGGACTCCAAACTCCTTCGGTATATCAAAACTCATAAACTAATAATAAAACTGTCATCGTAACGTTAAGCGTGCGGACCCTACGGGTTCGAGAACTATGTAGACATGACCGAGACACGTCTCCGGTCAATAACCAATAGCGGGACCTGGATGCCCATATTGGCTCCCACATATTCTACGAAGATCTTTATCGGTCAAACCGCATAACAACATACTTTTTCCCTTTGTCATCGGTATGTTACTTGCCCGAGATTCAATCGTCGGTATCTTAATACCTAGTTCAATCTCGTTACCGGCAAGTCTCTTTACTCATTCCGTAATACATCATCCCGCAACTAACTCATTAGTTACAATGCTTGCAAGGCTTAAGTGATGTGCATTACCGAGAGGGCCCAGAGATACCTCTCCGACAATCGGAGTGACAAATCCTAATCTCGAAATACGCCAACCCAACAAGTACCTTCGGAGACACCTGTAGAGCACCTTTATAATCACCCAGTTACGTTGTGATGTTTGGTAGCACACAAAGTGTTCCTCCGGTAAACAGGAGTTGCATAATCTCATAGTCATAGGAACATGTATAAGTCATGAAGAAAGCAATAGCAACATACTAAACGATCGAGTGCTAAGCTAACGGAATGGGTCAAGTCAATCACATCATTCTCCTAATGATGTGATCCCGTTAATCAAATGACAACTCATGTCTATGGCTAGGAAACATAACCATCTTTGATCAACGAGCTAGTCAAGTAGAGGCATACTAGTGACACTCTGTTTGTCTATGTATTCACACATGTATCATGTTTCCGGTTAATACAATTCTAGCATGAATAATAAACATTTATCATGATATACGGAAATAAATAATAACTTTATTATTGCCTCTAGGGCATATTTCCTTCAGTCTCCCACTTGCACTAGAGTCAATAATCTAGTTCACATCGCTATGTGATTTAACATCAATAGTTCACATCACCATGTGATTAACACCCATAGTTCACATCGTCATGTGACCAACACCCAAAGGGTTTACTAGAGTCAGTAATCTAGTTCACATCGCTATGTGATTAACACCCAAAGAGTACTAAGGTGTGATCATGTTTTGCTTGTGAGATAATTTTAGTCAACGGGTCTGTCACATTCAGATCCGTAAGTATTTTCAAATTTCTATGTCTACAATGCTCTGCACGGAGCTACTCTAGCTAATTGCTCCCACTTTCAATATGTATCTAGACCGAGACTTAGAGTCATCTAGATTAGTGTCAAAACTTGCATCGATGTAACCCTTTACGACGAACCTTTTGTCACTTCCATAATCGAGAAACATATCCTTATTCCAGTAAGGATAATTTTGACCGCTGTCCAGTGATCTACTCCTAGATCACTATTGTACTCCCTTGCTAAAATCAGTGTAGGTATACAATAGATCTGGTACACAGCATGGAATACTTTATAGAACCTATGGCCGAGGCATAGGGAATGACTTTCATTCTTTTTCTATATTCTACCTTGGTCGGGCTTTGAGTCTTACTCAATTTCACACCTTGTAACCTAGGCAAGAAACTCTTTCTTTGACTGTTCCATTTTGAACCACTTCAAAATCTTGTTAAGGTATGTACTCATTGAAAAAACTTATCAAGCATCTTGATCTATCTCTATAGATCTTGATGCTCAATATGTAAACAGCTTCACCGAGGTCTTTCTTTGAAAAACTCCTTTCAAACACTCCTTTATGCTTTGCCGAATAATTTTACATTATTTCCGATCAACAATATGTCATTCACATATACTTATCAGAAATGTTGTAGTGCTCCCACTCACTTTCTTGTAAATACAGGCTTCACCGCAAGTCCGTATAAAACTATATGCTTTGATCAACTTATCAAAGCGTATATTCCAACTCTGAGATGCTTGCACCAGTCCATAGATGGATCGCTGGAGCTTGCATATTTTGTTAGCACCTTTAGGATTGACAAAACCTTCTAGTTGCATCATATACAACTCTTCTTTAATAAATCCATTAAGGAATGCAGTTTTGTTTATCCATTTGCCATAAAATGCGGCAACTGCTAACATGATTCGGACAGACTTAAGCATAGATACGAGTGAGAAACTCTCATCGTAGTCAACACTTTAAACTTGTCGAAAACCTTCTGCGACGATTCTAGCTTTGTAGATAGTAACACTACTATCAGCGTCCGTCTTCCTCTTGAAGATCCATTCAATCTCAATGGCTCGCCGATCATTGGGCAAGTCAATCAAAGTCCATACTTTGTTCTCATACATGGATCTCATCTCAGATTTCATGGCCTCAAGCCATTTTGTGGAATCTGGGCTCACCATCGCTTCTTCATAGTTCGTAGGTTCGTCATGGTCTAGTAACATAACCTCCAGAACAGGATTACCGTACCACTATGGTGCGGATCTTACTCTGGTTGACCTACGAGGTTTAGTAACAACTTGATCTGAAATTTCATGATCATCATCATTAACTTCCTCACTCATTGGTATAGTCGTCACAGGAACCGTTTTCTGTGATGAACTACTTTCCAATAAGGGAGCAGGTACAGTTACCTCATCAAGTTCTACTTTCCTCCCACTCACTTCTTTCGAGAGAAACTCCTTCTCTAGATAGGATCCATTCTTAGCAACGAATGTCTTGCCTTCAGATCTGTGATAGAAGGTGTACCCAACAGTCTCCTTTGGGTATCCTATGAAGATACATTTCTCCGATTTGGGTTCGAGCTTATCAGGTTGAAGCTTGTTCACATAAGCATGGCAGCCAAAACTTTAAGAAACGACAACTTTGGTTTCTTGCCAAACCACAGTTCATAAGGCGTCGTCTCAACGGATTTTAGATGGTGCCCTATTTAACGTGAATGCAGCTGTCTCTAATGCATAACCCCAAAACAATAGTGGTAGATCGGTAAGAGACATCATATATCGCACCATATCTAATAAAGTACGGTTACGATGTTCGGACACACCATTACACTGTGGTGTTCCAGGTGGCGTGAGTAGTGAAACTATTTCACATTGTTTTAACTGAAGGCCATACTCGTAACTCAAATACTCTTCTCCACGATCAGATCGTAGAAACTTTATTTTCTTGTTACGATGATTTTCCACTTCACTCTGAAATTATATGAATTTTTCAAATGTTTCAGACTTCTGTTTCATTAAGTAGATATACCCATATCTGCTCAAATCATCTGTGAAGGTCAGAAATTAATGATACCTGCTACGAGCCTCAATATTCATCGGACCACATACATCTGTATGTATGATTTCCAACAAATCTGTTGCTCTCTCCATAGTTCCGGAGAACGACGTATTAGTCATCTTGCCCATGAGGCATGGTTCGCAAGCATCAAGTGATTCCAAAATCCCATCAGTATGGAGTTTCTTCATGTGCTTTACACCAATATGACCTAAACGGCAGTGCCACAAATAAGTTGCACTATCATTATTAACTTTGCATCTTTTGGCTTCATTATTATGAATATGTGTATCACTACGATCGAGATCCAACAAACCATTTTATTGGGTGTATGACCATAGAAGGTTTTATTCATGTAAACAGAACAACAATTATTCTCTAATTTAAATGAATAACCGTATTGCAACAAACATGATCAAATCATATTCATGCTCAACGCAAACACCACATAACACTTATTTAGGTTCAACACTAATCCCGAAAGTATAGGGAGTGTGCGATGATGATCATATCAATCTTGGAACCACTTCCAATACACATCGTCACTTCATCCTTAACTAGTTTATGTTCATGCAACTCTCGTTTCGAGTTACTACTCTTTAGCAACTGAACCAGTATCGAATACTGAGGGGTTGCTATAAACACTAGTAAGTACACATCAATAACATGTATATCCAATATACCTTTGTTCACTTTGCCATCCTTCTTATCCACCAAATACTTGGGGCAGTTCCGCTTCCAGTGACCAGTCCCTTTGCAGTAGAAGCACTTAGTCTCAGGCTTAGGTACAGACTTGGGCTTCTTCACTTGTGTAGCAACTTGCTTGCCGTTCTTTTTGAAGTTCCCCTTCTATCCCTTTGCCCTTTTCTTGAAACTAGTGGTCTTGTTAACCATCAACACTTGATGCTCTTTCTTGATTTCTACCTTTGTCGATTTCAGCATCGCGAAGAGCTCGGGAATTACTTTCGTCATCCCTTACATACTATAGTTCATCACGAAGTTCTACTAACTTGGTGATGGTGACTAGAGAATTCTGTCAATCACTATTTTATCTGGAAGATTAACTCCCACTTGATTCAAGCGATTGTAGTACCCAGACAATCTGAGCACATGCTCACTGCTTGAGCTATTCTCCTCCATCTTTTAGCTATAGAACTTGTTGGAGACTTCATATCTCTCAACTCGGGTATTTGCTTGGAATATTAACTTCAACTCCTGGAACATCTCATATGGTCCATGACGTTCAAAACGTCTTTGAAGTCCCGATTCTAAGCCGTTAAGCATGGTGCACTAAACTATCAAGTAGTCATCAAATTGAGCTACCCAAACGTTCATAACGTCTGCATCTGCTGCTGCAATAGGTCTGTCACCTAGCGGTGCATCAAGGACATTATTGACTCTAGTGCAAGTGGGAGACTGAAGGAAATATGCCCTAGAGGCAATAATAAAGTTATTATTTATTTCCTTATATCATGATAAATGTTTATTATTCATGCTAGAATTGTATTAACCGGAAACATGATACATGTGTGAATACATAGACAAACACAGTGTCACTAGTATGCCTCTACTTGACTAGCTCGTTGATCAAAGATGGTTATGTTTCCTAGCCATAGACATGAGTTGTCATTTGATTAACGGGGTCACATCATTAGGAGAATGATGTGATTGACTTGACCCATTCCGTTAGCTTAGCACTTGATCGTTTAGTATGCTGCTATTGCTTTCTTCATGACTTATACATGTTCCTATGACTATGAGATTATGCAACCGTTTACCGGAGGAACACTTTGTGTGCTACCAAATGTCACAACGTAACTGGGTGATTATAAAGGTGCTCTACAGATGTCTCCGAAGGTACTTGTTGGGTTGGCGTATTTCGAGATTAGGATTTGTCACTCCGATTGTCGGAGAGGTATCTCTGGGCCCTCTCGGTAATGCACATCACTATAAGCCTTGCAAGCATTGTGACTAATGAGTTAGTTGCGAGATGATGTATTACGGAATGAGTAAATAGACTTGCCGGTAATGAGATTGAACTAGGTATTGAGATACCGACGATCGAATCTCGCACAAGTAACATACCGATGACAAAGGGAACAACGTATGTTGTTATGCGGTTTGACCGATTAAGATCTTCGTAGAATATGTGGGAGCCAATATGAGCATCCAGGTTCCGCTATTGGTTATTGACCGGAGACGTGTCTCGGTCATGTCTACATTGTTCTCGAACCCGTAGGGTCCGCACGCTTAAAGTTCGATGACGGTTATATTATGAGTTTTTGTGTTTTTGATGTACCAAAGGTAGTTCGGAGTCCCGGATGAGATCGGGTACATGACGAGGAGTCTCAAAATGGTCGAGACGTGAAGATCGATATATTGGACGACTATATTCGGACATCGGAAAGGTTCCGAGTGATTCGGGTATTTTTCGGAGTACCGGGGAGTTACGGGAATTCGCCGGGGAGTATATGGGCCTTATTGGGCTTTAGGGGAAAGAGAGAGGAGAGGCTGCACGCCCCCCAAGGCCTAGTCCGATTTGGACTAGGGGGAGGGGCTGCGCCCCCTCCTTCCTTCTCTTCTCTCTCCCCTTTCCTTGACTCCTACTCCTACTACTTGGAAGGGGGGAATCCTACTCCCGGTGGGAGTAGGACTCCTCCTAGGGCGCGCCATAGAGAGGGCCGGCCCTCCCCCTCCTCCACTCCTTTATATACGGGGAGGGGGCACCCCTTGGAGACACAATAATTGATCTCTTGATCTCTTATCCGTGTGTGGTGCCCCCCTCCACAATAATCGACCTCGATAATATTGTAGCAGTGCTTAGGCGAAGCCCTACGTCGGTAGAACATCATCATCGTCACCATGTCGTCGTGCTGACGGAACTCTCCCTCAAAGCTCGGCTGGATCGGAGTTCGAGGGACGTCATCGAGCTGAACGTGTGCTGATCTCGGAGGTGCCGTGCGTTCGGTACTTGATCGGTCGGATCGTGAAGACGTACGACTACATCAACCGCGTTGTGCAAACGCTTCCGCTTTCGGTCTACGAGGGTATGTGGAAAACACTCCTTCCTCTCGTTGCTATGCATCACCATGATCCTGTGTGTGCGTAGGAATTTTTTTGAAATTACTACGTTCCCCAACAGATCTACCTCGAGATCATATGTTGTGGTCTAAAACCTAAGGGTATGATGAATAATATCATAATGATCTAGCATATCCCTATCGACTAGCCCGGCCTCGGCTTATATAATATACCAGAGGCCTAGGATAACAAGAGTCCTAGTCGAATACGTGGGTGCAGAGGACTCCTTGTCTTAATAACCAAGTCTCGTGGAATCTTCCTCGTGTATACATCGGCTGTCCGAAATGACCCATGAGTAAAAGGCCATGGGGGCCCTCGGCCCAATCCAACTGATCAGGAGACGACGTGGTGAGTACCCCTAGTCCAGGACACCGTCAGTAGCCCCCTGAACCGGTCTTCAAGTTGGGGACGCTCCTCGGTTCTTCCGAACTGTTCTTCGTCTTCAGTCGTCGGTCTTGAATACTGGTTCAACAAATCTTCCCATCTTCTATCTTGAGGATTGCCGAGCTAAATCTGAAGATCTCACACGTCGGGTATCCGAGGAGCCCTTTAAGTCTTCGGCCTTTATCAATGCCTTGTTATTTTTATGCCACACCTCGGGTTTGAAGTGTTTGTCGTGCGGCAATGTCCTCTTGCATCCGAGCTCCAATGCCGGACTGCATTCGAGGTATCTTTTGCAACCGAGCACCAATACCGGACCGCTTCCGAGCTCCAGCGCCGGACTGTATCCGAGCTCCAACACCGGACTATGTCCAAGCTCCAACGCCAGACTGTATCCGAGGTGTCATAGATCAACTTGGTTCAAAAAAGTTGAAGGAGTTTAGCCGAGCTTAATGCCGGAAATGCCCTCTATGAGCCAGCCACTTGCACCCGAGCTATATCCTGAAATGCTTTCGAGGTGGTTCAACACCTCGGTCATGGGTTGATTGTTTGCGGATTTTATTTCCGATGCGTGTAAATTTATTTGATGTTAATATGTATAACCAGTAGCCCTCAAGGTGTGTGTTGGTCTAAAACCCGAGATGAACCTGAAGGAAAACATGAAACCGCTGATCCTAGTAGCCCCTGAGGATCAACTCCTAGCTCGGCATCATACGTAGGAATAGAAACGCAGTGTAATATATTAGAGGTAATAGTGATCGGTGGATGGGCCCCTGAGAGAGGGTCGTGAGAAGCCGCCGTGATATATTAGCTTGATGTCGGATAAGTCCTAGATGGTACTTATTGTTGTCCGAAGACGCGCTTGTCCATAGTTCGGTCATGCCGAACACTGAGCACTTAGAATTTTCTACATTGAGTAGGCAATGCAGTAGCCCCCGAGCCACTAGTCGGGTGGCAACACCAGATCGGGGGATCGATGTGCTCCTTTAATATTTATAAATAATGAGCGCGAAGCCCAATAGCCCCCGAGCCTTAATGTGGGCACGGGTGGCCGAATTAAGGATCGATATCCGTTTGACAGAAAAATTTGTTGTGTTTAACACAAACTTCTCAAAAAGAGAATAAGATCTCTTAAAGGAACTTAGAGTTGGTCGAAATCCAAGCTCGCCAAGGTAGGCCCCATGGGGTTTAAAAGATGGGATGCAGTAAATGGATTTTACTCGCAATTTTTATGTGTAATGATTCTATGTATCCAAATACTTTGCATCATTAATGCTCGGATCCGTACTGTACAAGGCTTTGTTGACCGACCATCAGCTTCAACCTCCTTGGCCAGTAGTCGGGGAGTGTTTGTCCTACTTTGTAAAGCCTTTATAAGGGCAAAGTTTTACGACAAACAAGGCAATCCGGCCATATGGTTTTATAAACAAATGTATGTGGAGAGATACGCTATATTGCTATTAAATGTAAAAAACATCTTCCAAAGAAAATAGTCCCGCTATCGGTTCCTTTCTTTGGGTTGTCATGCTGATCATGACCATGTAACCTCACTTCCGATCAATGTGGGAGGAAAATATTGAGGATTCAGTTTGGGGAAAGTTCCCAAACTATGTGGTCTTTAGCGAACCTAAATTTTCACTTCCATCGTTGCCGACCAATTATATTCTTAAGATGGCTAGCTTTCAGCTTCTCCCAGTCTGAGGTACTAACACGGATGACCCGGAAGTAACAACCACAGAGGTGCTCCCTTTACCTCCTAGCCGAACAATCGGGAACGTAGCGGTAATCACAGGAGCCAGGCAACCCAGCTTGGCCGCAATCTTAAGTCAAATTGATGCATATTTATGGCTTTATAACAATAATTACGGAAGGTAATGCTTGTATAATCAATACAAATGCTGATGATATATGTCTATTTTGACTCCATTGTGACCGTTTATCATTTGAAAGTGGCCCATCGTCGGCTTCTACCCCTTTGTAGATGCTACGTAGGGTGTTTCCGCAGTAACAAGACAACCCTTAGCCGACGTCTCGGTGCCCGGAGGCGGTTGTGTTAGCGGAAACAAGGCAATCAGATATGCGGGCTTTATAACTTTCACTTAGTAATAGGAGCTTAAAGTTGGGAGGCTAGCTACTAGCCCCCGGTTAGTGTTCGTGTCAGCCGAAGTCAAGCCGTTAACACTTCGGCCAATGTTATGAACGGCCCGTCGTTTAACACGGGGTGACCTCCATCGATCTTATAGTTTAACACAGTCATCGAACCGCTGACCAATTTACGCTTATTCTGACAGTCAGTTTTCGGCTTTCTCCACTGAGGCGCTTAACCATGCGAGCTGGAAGCACAATCGCAGTGGTGCTCCCTTTGCATACCTAGCCGAACAAAGCGGAATATAAGAGGCAAGCACAGGAGCCGGGCAACCCAACTATTGACCGAAGACACAATTCGAAACCGATGCATATAAAGCAATATCCGAGAATGTTTTGCCAATGACTCCTCGGAGTACCTAGGCTTTTGGCGGGTTCGGCTCTAGTCGCAGCCCCGCGTTTGATATTGCCGAAGCTTTAAAAGTGCCTGGCGTTGTACTGCAAGACTTATGCTAGAAACACACAAATAAGTTAAAAGTACCATAAGCTTGGAAAAGCAAAAACTTCAGTAAAAAATTTATGTCCGAACTAAATCAAGCTTTTGGATGCCAATCCAAAAATTGGACTTCAAATGAGTTTGTGCTTCCATCGTGCTTTGACACATCCGATCTCGAGACATCAAGTAGGTCAGCCTTCGGCTTCAACCTCCTTATCGCGAAGGCAGAGTGCTTCTCAAAGGCCAGCTTGACGAACAAAACTCGAGCGGCTTTAGAGAGAGACCAGGCCATCTGGCTATTGACCATATACTCGAGTTTAAAAGGAGTGGTAGAAAAAGACTTTGCAACGACCAAGAAGAAAACACATTTACTATAAAACGGCTCATATAATTTGAAGAACCCCCAGTCAACTTGGGTAAAGAAAATTGTTTTAACAAACACCATTTGTAATAAACATTGTTTTGGCAAAATGCTCTTTTTTAAACACAAATATAATGTTTTGGTCGAACCGAACAAAAATTAAACATTAAAAAGAAACTTGACCACGAAAACAACTTAGTTGGTTAATGTGCTCATCATTGGTGATGCGGCCTGAGCTGACGGCGGGACGAGGTCCCAGCCCCCAAACCGGTCCCGAGGTGGCCGAGCGAAGAGCTCGACAATCTGAAGAGGTGAAGCCCCCGGTCTAGCCGAGGTGTGGTGGATGACGTCGGAGTCTCCGGCTGAGTAGGTTGATGAAGCGAACGGTGCGGGGTTGCCAACACAGGGCAACATGTCAAGGCGATGACACAATTGTGTCGACGGAGGTGGGACGACGACGCGGCACGCCGAGGTGACAGCGCGGCCCGGTCTGAGCCAATTGCCTACACACATAAAATAGTGCAAGCCAGAAATAATAACAATAATATGCTTAAAAAATTCTTCTACTGAATTAATTTAAGTGAAGTAAATAAATTAAGAAATATGGCCTGAATGTCGAGGTGACGGAGCAGGTCAGTAAGGTGATGTTGCAGCCACCATGCCAGCCGATGTGTCGAAGCTGGTCGGCCGGTGACGCCGAAGTCACCGGAGCATGTTGATGAAGAAATAACGGAGCCCAGGTCCAGCCGAGGTGTCGAAGCCTCCATGTCAGCTGATGAGTCGAAGTAGGTTGGCGTGATGGACATCATCTTGAAGAAGCAACAGTGCGGCCATGCCAATGCAGGTCATAACTCGTGACGTGGTCAATGCCGGCTTGATGAAGTGACCGTGTGGCGATGCCGGTGTGTCCGCTCTGTGTAATCTGTGGGATGGCGATGTTGGTGATGATTTATCCTTCATGATGCCGAACTCTTGTTCGGCTCGCCGAGATGATGATCCGAAGAAGTTGAGATCGGCTCAACAAAGCGACGATGTGTCTAGCGTAGGTCGGCAGCCGTGGAGCAATATTATCGAACAGGCTTGACACCAGCGTGATGGTGAAGAGCACCTCAGAGAAGGCTTAAAATTTTATGGGCACGTGTTAAGAACAACGCACAATACCCTAGAAGAAAATTCCTTTAAAAAGGTTGTCCAATATTACGTTCATAAAGAAACATGTATTCGGGTCGGATCCATATTCGCGCAGAAAATAGATCTGAAAATTGGTCCACTCATCGGAAGGTTCCCAGAGTTTGAACCGTCGAATCAAGATGAAATTTTTAGGGGTGGTAGATATGGGAATTCCGCAGCAGATAAATGGTTGGATCTTCCAAAGGACCTCCGAGCTAGGCTCTGGAGACCACGCCCTAAACTCGTCCAGATTCCCGTCCAGATTTGACAGGGCTCCGGTATATCGTAGATTGCCGGAGATTCCTCCATCGGAACTCGACAAAGTTTTGCATGGTTGTTGTAGACTTAATTCCGCACAATCCCACCGAAGCAATCGTTAAAACGGCACTCGTGGAGGCAGTGGCGGCGGATACAAGTTCGCTGCCCAGAAAAATAGCACGGTCGCTCAAGGGCAATGTTGACGTTGAGCCCCCGGGCTCCATGAATGATTCCTCCATGATCTTGAGAGAGATCGGAGTTGATGTTGATGAAGATCATCATCTGAACATGACGATCTGATGCGAAGTGCAGTCCTCGGTCGAGCCAAGGTGATCAGTCGAGCCGGTGATGAAGATGTTGACGTCGCAGTTAATCTCCAGACGAGCCGTCGATCCTTCGTTGATCTCACAGCGGAACTCTCAATGAAACCACCATTGTCGGTGTCAAAACTAGCAGATCTCGGGTAGGGGGTCCCAAGCTGTGTATCATGGATCGATGGGTAACAGTAGACAGGGGACACGATGTTTACCCAGGTTCGGGCCCTCTTAATGGAGGTAATACCCTACTTCCTACTTGATTGATCTTGATGAATATAGAGATTACAAGAGTTGATCTACCTCGAGATCATATGTTGTGGTCTAAAACCTAAGGGTATGATGAATAATATCATAATGATCTAGCATATCCCTATCGACTAGCCCGGCCTCGGCTTATATAATGTACCACAGGCCTAGGATAACAAGAGTCCTAGTCGAATACGTCGGTGCAAAGGAGTCCTTGTCTTGATAACCAAGTCTCGTGGAATCTTCCTCGTGTATACATCGGCTGTCTGAACTGACCCATGAGTTAAAGGCCATGGGGGCCCTCGGCCCAATCCAACTGATCGGGAGACGACGTGGTGAGTACCCCCTAGTCCAGGACACCATCAGTAGCCCCCTGAACCGGTCTTCAAGTTGGGGACGCTCCTCGGTTCTTCTGAACTGTTCTTCGTCGTCGGTCGTCTGTCTTGAAAACTGGTTCAACAAATCTTCCCATCTTCTATCTTGAGGATTGCCAAGCTACATCTGAAGATCTCACACGTCGGGTATCCGAGGAGCCCTTTAAGTCTTCGGCCTTTATCAATGCCTTGTTATTTTTATGCCACACCTCGGGTTTGAAGTGTTTGTCGTGCGGCAGTGTCCTCTTGAATCCGAGCTCCAACGCTGGACTGCATTCGAGCTATCTTTTCCAGCCGAGCACCAATACCGGACCGCTTCCGAGCTCCAGCGCTGGACTGTATCTGAGCTCCAATGTCGGACTATGTCCAAGCTCCAACGCCAGACTGTATCTGAGGTGTCATAGATCACCTTGGTTCAAAAAAGTTGAAGGAGTTTAGCCGAGCTTAATGCCGGAAATGCCCTCTATGGAGCCTGCCACTTGCACCCGAGCTATATCCTGAAATGCTTTCGAGGTGGTTCAACACCTCGGTCATGGGTTGATTGTTTGCGGATTTTATTTCCGATGCGTGTAAATTTATTTGATGTTAATATGTGTAACCAGTAGCCCTCAAGGTGTGTGTCGGTCTAAAACCCGAGATGCACCTGAAGGAAAACATGAAACCGCTGATCCTAGTAGCCCTGAGGATCAACTCCTAGCTCGACAGCATACGTAGGAATAGAAACGCAGTGTAATATATTAGAGGTAATAGTGATCGGCAGATGGGCCCCTGAGAGAGGGTCGTGAGAAGTCGCCGTGATATATTAGCTTGATGTCGGATAAGTCCCAGATGGTACTTATTGTTGTCCGAAGACGCGCTTGTCCATAGTTCGGTCATGCCGAACACTGAGCACTTAGAATTTTCTACATTGAGTAGGCAATGCAGTAGCCCCCGAGCCACTAGTCGGGTGGCAACACCAGATCAGGGGATCGATGTGCTCCTTTAATATGAATAAATAATGAGCGCGAAGCCCAGTAGCCCCCGAGCCTTAATGTGGGCACGGGTGGCCGAATTAAGGATCGATATCCGTTTGACAGAAAAATGTGTTGTGTTTAACACAAACTTCTCAAAAAGAGAATAAGATCTCTTAAAGGAGCTTAGAGCTGGTTGAAATCCAAGCTCGCCAAGGTAGGCCCCATGGGGTTTAAAAGATTTTACTCGCAATTTTTATGTGTAATGATTCTATATCCAAGTACTTTGCATCGTTAATGCTCGGATCCGCACTGTACAAGGCTTTGTTGACCGACCATCGGCTTCGACCTCCTTGGCCAGTAGTCGGGGAGTGTTTGTCCTACTTTGTAAAGCCTTTACAAGGGCAAAGTTTTACGACAAACAAGGCAATCCGGCCATATGGTTTTATAAACAAAGGTATGCGGAGAGATAAGCTATATTGCTATTACTTGTAAAAAAACATCTTCCAAAGAAAATAGTCCCGCTATCGGTTCCTTTCTTTGGGTTGTCATGCTGATCATGACCATGTAACCTCACCTCCGATCAACGTGGGAGGAAAATATTGAGGATTCAGTTTCGGGAAAGTTCCCAAACTATGTGGTCTTTAGCGAACCTAAATTTTCACTTCCGTCGTTGCCGACCAATGGGGATGCTGATACGTCTCCAACGTATCTACAATTTATGAAGTATTCATGCTATTATATTATCTGTTTTGGATGTTTATGGGCTTTACTAAACACTTTTATATTATTTTTGGGACTAACCTATTAACCGGAGGCCCAGCCCAAATTGTTGTTTTCTTGCCTATTTCAGTGTTTCGAAGTAAAGGAATATCAAACGGAGTCCAAACGGAATGAAACCTTCGGGAGAGTTATTTTTGGAACGGAAGCAATCCAGGAGACTTGGAGTAGACGTCAGGGAAGCTTCGAGGAAGCCACGAGGCAGGGAGGCGCGCCCCCACCCTCGTGGGCCCCTCGTGGCTCCCCTGACCGACTTCTTTCGCCTATATTTGTACATATACCCTAAAAACATCGAGGAGCAGAATAGATCGGGAGTTCCGCCGCCGCAAGCCTCTGTAGCCACCAAAAACCAATCGGGGCCCTGTTCCGGCACCCTATCGGAGGGGGGAACCCTCACCGGTGGCCATCTTCATCATCCCGGTGCTCTCCATGACGAGGAGGGAGTAGTTCACCCTCGGGGCTGAGGGTATGTACCAGTAGCTATGTGTTTGATCTCTCTCTATCATGTTCTTGAGGTGGTACGATCTTGATGTATCACGAGCTTTGCTATTATAGTTGGATCTTATGATGTTTCTCCCCCTCTACTCTCTTGTAATGGATTGAGTTTTCCCTTTGAAGTTATCTTATCGGATTGAGTCTTTAAGGATTTGAGAACACTTGATGTATGTCTTGCATGTGCTTATCTGTGGTGACAATGGGATATCACGTGATTCACTTGATGTATGTTTTGGTGATCAACTTGCGGGTTCCGTGACCTCGTGAACTTATGCATAGGGGTTGGCACACGTTTTCGTCTTGACTCTCCGGTAGAAACTTTGGGGCACTCTTTGAAGTTCTTTGTGTTGGTTGAATAGATGAATCTGAGATTGTGTGATGCATATCGTATAATCATACCCACGGATACTTGAGGTGACATTGGAGTATCTAGGTGACATTAGGGTTTTGGTTGATTTGTATCTTAAGGTGTTATTCTAGTACGAACTCTATGATAGATTGAACGGAAAGAATAGCTTCATGTTATTTTACTACGGACTCTTGAATAGATCGATCAGAAAGAATAACTTTGAGGTGGTTTCGTACCCTACAATAATCTCTTCATTTGTTCTCCGCTATTAGTGACTTTGGAGTGACTCTTTGTTGCATGTTGAGGGATAGTTATATGATCCAATTATGTTATTATTGTTGAGAGAACTTGCACTAGTGAAAGTATGAACCCTAGGCCTTGTTTCCTAACATTGCAATACCGTTTGTGCTCACTTTTATCGTTAGTTACCTTGTTGTTTTTATATTTTCAGATTACAAAAACCTATATCTACCATCCATATTGCACTTGTATCACCATCTCTTCGCCGAACTAGTGCACCTATACAATTTACCATTGTATTGGGTGTGTTGGGGACACAAGAGACTCTTTGTTATTTGGTTGCAGGGTTGTTTGAGAGAGACCATCTTCATCCTACGCCTCCCACGGATTGATAAACCTTAGGTCATCCACTTGAGGAAATTTGCTATTGTCCTACAAACCTCTGCACTTGGAGGCCCAACAACGTCTACAAGAAGAAGGTTGTGTAGTAGACATCTGGGCACTCTTTGAAGTTCTTTGTGTTGGATTGAGTATTATGAATATGAATTTCCTTTGGTGTTATTTTAGTACGAACTCTAGGATAGATCGAACAGAAATAATAGCTTTATGTTATTTTAGTACAAACTCCTGAATAGATCGAACAAAAAGAATAGCTTTGAGGTGGTTTCATACCCTACAAACAATTTGTTCTTATGTTCTCTGCTAGATAGGAACTTTGGAGTGATTCTTCATCGCACTTTGAGGGGTGGTTATATGATCCAATTATATTAGCACTGTTGAGAGATTTGTGACGCCCCCGATTCGACCGTACACTAATCATACAAATGTGTACGATCAAGATCAGGGACTCACGGGAAGATATCACAACACAACTCTAGACACATAAGTTACAAGCTTTATATTACAAGCTAGGGGCCTCGAGGGCTCGAATACATAGCTCGATACACAAGCGTCAGCGGAAGCAGCAATATCTGAGTACACACATAAGTTAAACAAGGATGCCTTAAGAAGGATAGCACAAAAGCAACACGATCGAAGAGGCAAGCCCTCCTGCCTGGGACCTCTTAACTACTCCTAGTCATCAGCAGTCCACGTAGCAGCAAGCACCATCGGGAAGTAGTAGACATCGGCGGTGGCATCTGGCTCCTAGGATCCACCATCTGGTTGCAACAACCAGAAAGAAGAAAGAAGAGGGAAAGGGGTAGCAAAGCAACCGTGAGTACTCATCCAAAGTACTCGCAAGCATCAGATCTATACTAAGTATGCGTTGGTACCAAATGAAGGGTTGTATCTGTGGACTGAACTGCAGGATGTCAGAATAGAGGGGAAGGCCTAGCCTATCGAAGACTAGCCTCATCAAGCAGCTCCAAGCATCTTGCAGCATGTAGAAGAGTAAAGAATAGCAGTTTATAATTAACAAGCATATTGTAGAATTAATGCCCAGAGATCCTTCCTTGACTCCCTGCGAGGAAGCAATCCCGGAGCCACATATCCATCACATATCAAGTATCCATTTCTAGTTGTATAAGATCAGGATACAAGTTTGAACGTCCATTACCGTGGACACGGTATTCGAATATATATCTTCCCTGCAGGGGTGCACCATGTTTTCCAACACGCTTGATTACTCTGGCCAGACACACTTTCCTGGGTCATGCCCGGCCTCGGAAGATCAACACGTCGTAGCCCTACCTAGGCTCAGTAGAGAGGACCCCGCCGGTCTACATCCTTAGCACTCCGGGGTCTGGGCGCATCGCCCATTGCACTTCGGGTCATTGTGTGCAAGGGGATACCAACACCACCCGTGAAGTGGATGGCACGATTCGGCCCGGCCACAGTGCTGAACTGGACGTCTGACAAAGCTACGGCTAATACTACGACGCCGAGGCCCATAACTATTCTCGCATGGTGGTTAGTGCGTAAAGGCCAGAGGCCAACTCAGAACAAATATCCAAACCTGTTAGTGCATTATTAAAAAGAAGTGACGGCTGTCGGGACAAGTCCGGAGCTATCACCCCCTCCTGGGTGATACCGCTAAACAACCAGCTGCACTGTCACATCACACGGGTGCTCTCCGGGCCCGCTCGACTTCCGCCAATGCCTCAAGTAAAGTCAAGGTAACCGTGTGTCCAAACATCAAGGGGAAAACCCGAGGAATCACCGTCGGAGGATTCCACTCGATGTAATCATCAAGGTGAACGTAAGAGGAACCACCCTCGAGGTTCACACTTGAGGTGTTGCACGACAGAGCCGTATCAGAAGTGGTTAAAGAGGAATCACCCTCGATGACCACAACGAATAGCTACACTACAGAGATCTCCTCAGGAGTGACGTATGAGGTTCCACCCTCGGCACTCGATGGTAACTCTGCAGAGTCGAGCAACAAAAAGGGGCGTGATGTGATGTGAGGTGTCCGGCTCTGGTCGTCGATCACGTTGATCGAGTCGTCGATGATGAAGCAGGGGCAACAAGGACAAGGTGGGGGTCACTGATGGATCACTATCCAACCTATACTAAGCAGTTTAGGGTAAGAAGGTAGGTAACAATAGCAGGTACAAAAGCAGGCTATGCATCAGAATAGGAGCAATCAACAGTAGCAAAATCTAATGCAAGCATGAGAGAATGGAATGGGCGATATCGGGATGATCAAAGGGGGGGCTTGCCTGGAAGTTCCGCTGAAAGGGAAGAAGGGTCGTCGTCGACGTAGTCGATCACAGTGGCATCAGCAGCGGTCTCGGGGTCTATCGGAGAGAAGAGGGGGAAGAAACAATAAATATAATGCAACACAGATGCATGACGGCGGTAACACGCAGGGCTAGGGGTGTTCTAACCCGGTGCTACACGATACCGGCGAAGGGGGATAACATCCGAAAAGTTTTCCCGGAGTTAGGCATTTTCTGACAAACGAATCGGAGGGGAAAAGTTCGATGTTCGCTATGCTAGGGGCACGTGACGGATGAACGGAGAGCGTGTTCTGATTCGTCATATTTTTCTGAGCAACTTTCATGTATAAAACTTTTTCATCCGAGTTACGGATTATTTTCTATGATTTTCTAAAGTCTTAGCAATATCTGAAATTATTAATAATTCGAAAATAAATGCTAAAATGCTAGATGCACCCAGCACAGGGTACACAGAACTGTACCCAGTGGTTGACAGGTGGGGCAGGGGGTCCCAGTTGACCAGTTAACGTTTGACCGATCAACACGGGGTGGGGCCCCATGTCATTGACTGCTTAGACTAACTAATCCAGTTTTCAACTAAAGATGTGATTAGGCCAATTAATCCTAATTAATTAAGTTAATTAATTAATTATATTTTTATATCTTTCTTTTTTTAAGAAAAGGGGCTGGTGGGGCCCTTTTGGCATTGGCCCAGCCATGCCTTAGCGGGCGCTGGGCGAAGCGGGGCGGGCGCGCGTGTTCTCAGGTCGGGGCGAGGCCGTGGCGTCGGCGAGGCTCGCCGTCCGGCCGCGGAAGGGCGGAGCCGAGCGCAGGGCCGGCGCGCGGGAAGGCGCGGGAGGAGCGGCGCGGGGCGGCTGCAGCGGCGCTAGGCAGAGCACTTGGTGGGCGCGGGCGGCAGCATGGGATGTGGCCGGCGAGTAGAGGCGGGGCTCCGCGGCGAGCGGCGCGTGACGGCAGCCGCGAGTGGCTCAGAGGCATGGACGCGCGCGGGAGCAGACCTCCAGGCACGATGGCAGGGCGAGCGCCGGTGGCGGCGGGGCACTGGTGCGGCAAGGCGGCGGCAAGTCAGGGGCGGAGTGGAGCGACGGCGGGGTCGCGGGCACCAGCGGACGGGCACGCAGCTGGATGGGGGGGCCGAGCGGCCGGTAGCAGAGAGGTAACAACAGCGGAAGTGGGACGGCGGAAGCAGCAGCGCTGCAGCAGTAGTTACAGGCGGGCGCGGGCATGCCAAGGCAACGGCAGGCGGTGGCGAGCTGCTGCAGCGGCAGTAGCGGCCGCAGCCGGCAAGGCAGCAGCAGCAGAGCTGTAGCGGCATCGCGGAGCAGGGGCGAGCGGACTCATGCGTGGTCGGACACAGCGGGGGACGGCAGCTACGGCCAGGGGAGAAGTATGGGAGAGAGGGAGGAGGTTCGGTGTCTCACGGCCGTTGCAGAGAAGGCCCGGGGACGTGCTGCGATGGTCGGAGTCGGGGTGGATGGAGCGGCGCGATGCGGCGGCGGCCGACGACGGAGATCGGGACAGACGGCGTCGAGGCGGCCCGCCGTCTTCAACCCAGCGACGTAGGCGACGTAGTCGACGCCAAGGACCTCCCAGGACACGAGCAGACGGAGCACAAGGGCCGGTGGCCACGCGCACGGCGAGGCAACGACGACGAGCCCGCTCGGGTGAGCGCACCTCGGCGGAACTGAGGAGGGGAGGGGATGGAGCGAGAGGGGGCAAGTTGGGTGAGTGGGAGCGGGGGCCGAGGCATCGGGGGAAGGGGGATCCTTATCCCTAGCCGGTGACGTGGAGGTGTGGGGGAGCGGACTGGTCCGACGGCGACCGTGGGCGTGGGTCGGTTGAACAGGGGAAGGGGCGACTGGCAGGTGGAGTGGGCCGTCCGGCTCGGGTGGGCTAGGCCCAGGGAAAGAAATAGTGGGGTGGGCCTTTTCTTTCTTTTGGTATAGCCTTTTCCTTTTTTTTCATTTTTGTGCCTTTGTTTCCTTTTATTTTAGGGCACTAAGCCACTTTATAAAAAAATTGGTCCACCACCAATATTAACAAACGATTATTTGCAACAACTCGAACATTTTAGTTTTGACATTTGAAAACTTTTATTTTCAACTTTGTTTTAGATTTGAATTTGAATCGGTTTCGAATCAACGCGAGTTTAACCATAGTAATCGTGGTGATGTGGCTTCATTAGCAGAGGATTACTGTAGCTTAATTATCCGGGCGTTACAATTCTCCTCCACTACAAGAAATCTCGTCCCGAGATTTTAGGAGGTAGACGGAAACAAAACGGGGTATTCATCATGAAGACGATCATCAAGTTTCCAAGTGGCTTCATCTTCAGAATGATTTGACCACTGAACCTTTAGAAATTTGATAGCCCTATGACGGGTGCGACGTTCTGCTTGAACGAGAACGCGGATCGGATGCTCCCTGTAAGTGAAATCATCTTGCAGGGGGTGAGCTATAGAAGCTAAGTGGTTGTTGCAATAGGACTTGCAACTCAGGGCATCAGCCATGATAACAATCTTGCCAGGGGTATAAGAAATACCGTAGTCATAGTTTGTAATTGTTTTCATACATCGCTGTTGGCCCAGATCTAGCTGAGTAAACAAATACTTCAGACTTTGATGATCAGTGTAGATCTCGCAACAATTACCAAAAAGGAAATGCTGCCACAACTTTAGTGCAAATTTAACTGCAGCAAGTTCGAGGTCATGGTCTGGGTAGTTCTTCTGAAAAGATAACTTGGAATCCACAAACGACTGGAACATTTTCAATTCTCACAAGAGGATAAGCGCTTAATGCATTCAAGGAATAAATCCATGCTTCGGCATTTCGAACAAGATGAGCAGGGTAGCTTACCATCCCACTTGAAGGATGTAGTAGATGGACGGTTTTAATGGCGCGGTTGATGGAAGTGGCATGTGTTTTCAACCATTCCATTCCCAGGATGAGGTTGATATTGGATGACTTCAAATTAATTGGGGAAACATGGAATCCCAACCCTTCAATTTCAACGGGGACGTTGTGACTAACCATATTGGTTCGACATTGGCCCGCGGAATGTAGCTTGGAATTTCGGCCAGGTGATGGCAGTTCCAACGGGTAAGGAATTGAGCAGCGGGACCTTTCAGGTAGTAAGCCGCAAAGGTGACACGATTGGCAGGGGCTACATTAGCAGACTCCCACTCAAAAGTGATGTCATGGAGCCAGTCATCAGCATCCATAGGAGCTGAGTTGAGCTACGGCAGATGACAGGATTGAGATGTGCAAAGTCTTGCAGAGTCATTGGGGCTTGTTGCTGATTCATACTTGGGCGCGGAAACTGAGCCATGACTCCTACCATGAACTGGTGATTCAGCTCAACTGATGTACCATTCCGGCCATGCATTCGGGCGCCTATGACCAGCGGGTCTAACCATCCTACTTAAATGCAACAGGGGGTAGTTTAGCAAGGGGTGGAGCAAGTGTATGGAGTCATTCATGATGTAATCAGAATAATGAGAAAAGGCGCAATATGTACAAAACAGTAGTCATTAAAGACATACATATACATATACAGAGCCATTTACACGTTGTTAGTATGAGTTCGGACAAGAGAATCATCCTAGACATACTAGGCGGCACACATGCACGCTATGGAGGAATACCACAACGGGACATAGCAAAGGCTACATCAGCGTTGGGGAAAACCGCAAGAGCGAGGAATTTGCAAGTGATGATGTAGGGTGCCCTGATAAGAGGAACCTGTGATCAGTGAACATTGTGAAGCAGATATTGGCCCTCAATTCGAGAAAGGGGTAATACAAATCTCCGGATGGATGTGATCACGAGATCCTAGGATAGAGTCAGCAAAATCATTTAACCCGAGTAGAAGAGAGACCAGAGTCCCAAAGTATAGACGAGGAGTAAAAAGATCCTAATACCACCCAATGGCGACGTGGGACCGTAAGCCGCATAGCCAAGTTAGTAAAATAGTTTTCAAAGACTAGACTCAACTTCAGTCAAGGAGTTGGAAAGGGGGTTCCTACAGGAAGTCGGCTCTGATACCAACTTGTGGCGCCCCCAATTCGACCGTACACTAATCATACACGCAAATGTGTACGATCAAGATCAGGGACTCACGGGAAGATATCACAACACAACTCTAGACACAAATAAAATAA
This sequence comes from Triticum aestivum, assembly GCF_018294505.1. Taxonomy (NCBI): domain Eukaryota; kingdom Viridiplantae; phylum Streptophyta; class Magnoliopsida; order Poales; family Poaceae; genus Triticum; species Triticum aestivum. Next base: position 235,655,393 of record NC_057814.1, on the reverse strand, counting down.
TACACGCTTTATATTACAAGCTAGGGGCCTTGAGGGCTCGAATACATAGCTCGATACACAAGCGTCAGCGGAAGCAACAATATCTGAGTAAAGACATAAGTTAAACAAGGATGCCTTAAGATGGCTAGCACAAAAGAAACATGATCGAAGAGGCAAGGCCTCCTGCCTGGGACCTCCTAACTACTCCTAGTCGTCGGCAGTCCACGTAGCAGCAAGCACCATCGGGAAGTAGTAGACATCAGCGGTGGCATATAGCTCCTGGGATCCACCATCTGGTTGCAATAGGCGGAAACAAGAAAGAAGGGGGAAAGGGGTAGCAAAGCAACCGTGAGTACTCATCCAAAGTACTCGCAAGCATCAGATATATACTAAGTATGCATTGGTATCAAAGGAAGGGTTGTATCTATGGACAGAACTATAAAATGCCAGAATAGAGGGGAAGGCCTAGCCTATCAAAGACTAGCATCTTCAAGCAGGTCCAAGCATCTTGCAGCATGTAGAAGAGTAAAGAATAGCAGTTTATAATTAACAAGCATGTTGTAGAATTAATGCCCAGAGATCCTTCCTCGACTCCCTGCGAGGAAGCAATCCCAGAGCCACATATCCATCACATATCAAGTATCCATTTCTAGTTGTATAAGATCAGGATACAAGTCTGAACGTCCATTACCGTGGACATGGTATTCGAATATATATCTTCCCTGCAGGGGTGCACCACGTTTTCCAACACGCTTGATTACTCTGGCTGGACACACTTTCCTGGGTCATGCCTGGCCTCGGAAGACCAACACATCGTAGCCCTACCTAGGCTCAACAGAGAGGTCCCCGCCGGTATACATCCTAAGCACTCCGGGGTCTGGGCCCATCGCCCGTTGCACTCCGGGTTGTTGTGCACAAGGGGATACCAGCACCACCCGTGAAGTGGATGGCATGATCCGGCTCGGCCACAATGCTGAACTGGACATCTGACAAAGCTTCGGCTGATACTACGACGCCGAGGACCATAAGTATTCTCGCATGGTGGTTAGTGCATAAAGGCCAGAGGCCAACTCGCAACAAATATCCAAACCTGTTAGTGCATTATTAAAAAGAAGTGACAGCTTTCGGGACAAGTCCAGAGCTATCACCCCCTCCTGGGTGATACCGCTAAACAGCCAGCCGCACTGTCACATCGCACGGGTGCTCTCCGGGCCCGCCCAACTTCCACCAATGTCTCAAGTAAAGTCAAGGTAACCGTTGATACTCCATTTTGCATCATGCTTTTATATCGATATTTATTGCATTATGGGCTGTTACTACACATTATGTCACAATACTTATGCCTATTCTCTCTTATTTTACAAGGTTTACATAAGGAGGGAGAATGCCGGCAGTTGGAATTCTGGGCTGGAAAAGGAGCAAATATTAGAGACCTATTCTACACAACTCCAAAAGTCCTGAAACTCCACGAAAGTTGTTTTCGAAAATAATAATAAATACTGAGCAGAAGAAATACCAGAGGGGGCCCACACCCTGGCCACGAGGGTGGGGGGCGTGCCCTACCCCCCTGGGCGCGCCCCCTACCTCGTGGGCCCCTATTGGCCCTCCGGTGCCCATCTTCTACTATATGAAGTCTTTCGTCCGAAGAAAAATCATAAGCAAGCTTTCGGGACGAGACTCCGCCGCCACAAGGCGGAACCAATCTAGGGCTCCGGCAGAGCCGTTCTGTCGGGGACACTTCCCTCCGGGAGGGGGAAATCATCGCCATCGTCATCGCCAACGCTCCTCTCATCGGGAGAGGGCCAATCTCCATCAACATCTTCACCAGCACCATCTCCTCTCAAACCCTAGTTCATCTCTTGTATCCAATTCTTGTCTCCAAGTCTGGGATTGGTACCTATAGGTTGCTAATAGTGTTGATTACTCCTTGTAGTTGATGCTAGTTAGTTTATTTGGTGGAAGATCATATGTTCAGATCCTTTATGCATATTAATACTCCTGTGATTATGAACATGAATATGCTTTGTGAGTAGTTACGTTTGTTCCTGAGGACATGGAAGAAGTCTTGCTATTAGTAGTCATGTGAATTTGGTATTCGTTCGATATTTTGATGAGATGTATGTTGCCTTTCCTCTAGTGGTGTTATGCGAACGTCGACTACATGACACTTCACCATCATTTGGGCCTAGAGTAAGGCATTAGGAAGTAATAAGTAGATGATGGGTTGCTAGAGTGACAGAAGCTTAAACCCTAGTTTATGCGTTGCTTCGTAAGGGGCTGATTTGGATCCATATGTTTCATGCTATGGTTAGGTTTACCTTAATACTTCTTTTGTAGTTGCGGATGCTTGCAATAGGAGTTAATCATAAGTGGGATGCTTGTCCAAGTAAGGACAGCACCCAAGCACCGATCCACCCACATATCAAATTATCAAAGTACCGAATGCGAATCATATGAACATGATGAAAACTAGCTTGACGATAATTCCCATGTGTCCTCGGGAGCGCTTTTCTCTATATAAGAAATTGTCCAGGCTTGTCCTTTGCTACAAAAAGGATTGGGCCACCTTGCTGCACTTTATTTACTTTTGTTACTTGTTGCTCGTTACAAATTATCTTATCACAAAACTACTTGTTACCTATAATTTCAGTGCTTGCAGAGAATACCTTGCTGAAAACCGCTTATCATTTCCTTCTGCTCCTCGTTGGGTTCGACACTCTTACTTATCGAAAGGACTACGATAGATCCCCTATACTTGTAGGTCATCAAGACTCTTTTCTGGCGCCGTTGCCGGGGAGTGAAGCGCCTTTGGTAGGTGGAATTTGGTAAGGAAAAATTTATATAGTGTGCTGAAATTTATTGTCACTTGTTACTATGGAAAGTAATCCTCTGAGGGGCTTGTTCGGGGTATCTTCACCCCGACCAGTAGAGCAAAGAGTTGCTCCTCAACCTACTGAACCTACTGAAGATGAAAATGTCTACTTTGAAATTACTTCGGGTATGGTAGAAAAACTTCTAGCTAATCCTTTTGCAGGAGATGGAACACTACATCCTGATGAGCACTTAATATATGTGGATGAAGTTTGTGGATTATTTAAGCTTGCAGGTATGCCCGATGATGTTATCAAGAAGAAGGTCTTCCCTTTATCTTTGAAGGGAGATGCATTGACATGGTATAGGCTATGTGATGATATGGGGTCATGGAACTACAAATGATTGAAATTGGAATTTCATCAGAAGTTTTATCCTATGCATCTTGTTCATCATGATCGCAATTATATATATAATTTGTGGCCTCGCGAAGGAGAAAGCATCGCTCAAGCTTGGGGGAGGCTTAAATCAATGTTATATTCATGCCCCAATCATGAGCTCTCAAGAGAAATGATTATTCAAAAAATTTATGCTCGGCTTTCTGATAACAATCGCACCATGCTCGATACTTCTTATGCTGGCTCTTTTATGATGAAGACTATTGAATTCAAATGGGATTTATTGGAAAGAATTAAACCCAACTCTGAAGATTGGGATCTCGACGAAGGTAAGGAGTCAGGTATGACACCTAAGTTTGATTGTGTTAAATCTTTTATGGATACCGATGTTTTCCGTAAATTTAGCACTAAATATGGACTTGACTCTGAGATAGTAGCTTCTTTCTGTGAATCTGTTGCTACTCATGTTGATCTCCCTACGGAGAAGTGGTTTAAATATCATCCTCCCATAGAAGTAAAAGTAGCTGCACCTATCAAAGTTGAGGAAAAGACTATCACTTATAATGATCCTGTTGTTCCTACTGCTTATGTTGAGAAACCACCTTTTTCCTGTTAGGATAAAGGATCATGCTAAAACTTAAACTGTGGTTCGTAAAAGTAATATTAGAACTTATACACCTCCTGAGCAAGTTAAAGTTGAACCTAATATTGCTATGGTTAAAGATCTCTTGGCTGATAATATTGATGGGCATGTTATTTATTTCTGTAATGAAACTGCTAGGATTGCTAAACCTTGTGCTAAAGATAAACATAGACCTGTGGTAGGCATGCCTGTTATTTCTGTTAAAATAGGAGATCATTGTTATCATGGCTTATGTGATATGGGTGCTAGTGCTAGTGCAATACCTATTGACTTATACAAAGAAATTATGCATGATATTGCACCCGCTGAGTTAGAAGATATTGATATCACAATTAAACTTGCCAATAGAGATACTATTTCACCAATTGGGATTGTTAGAGATGTTGAAGTCTTGTGCGGGAAAACTAAATATCCTGCTGATTTTCTTGTTCTTGGTTCCCCACAAGATAGCTTTTGTCCCATTATATTTGGTAGACCCTTCTTAAACACTGTTAATGCTAAGGTAGACTGCGAAAAGGATGTTGTTACTATTGGTCTAGGTGATATGTATCATGAGTTTAATTTCTCCAAATTTCGTAGACAACACCGTGAAGAGGAATTGCCTTGTAAAGATGAAATTATTGGTGTTGCTTCTATTGTCGTACCTCCTAATGATCCTTTAGAACAATATTTGCTAGACCATGAAAATGATATGTTTTTGAATGAAAGGAGGGAAATAGATGAAGTGTTCTTTAAACAGGGTCCTATTCTAAAACACAACTTGCCTGTTGAAATCCTAGGGGATCCTCCTCCACCTAAGGGTGATCCCGTGTTTGAGCTTAAACCATTGACTGATACTCTTAAATATGCCTATCTTGATGAAAAGAAGATATATCTTGTTATTATTAGTGCTAACCTTTCAGAGAAGGAGGAAGAAAAATTATTGAAAACTCTGAAGAAGCAGTATGCTGCTGATATACTCTTGATGATCTTAAGGGTATTAGTCCCACTCTATCTCAACACAAAATAAATTTGGAGAAAGATGCCAAACCAGATATTGATCATCAACGATGGCGGAATCCTAAAATGAAAGAAGTGGTAAGAAAGGAAATACTAAAGCTCCTTGAGGGAGGTATAATCTATCCCGTTGCTGATAGTCAGTGGGTAAGTCCTGTCCATTGTGTCCCTAAGAAGGGAGGTATTACTATCGTTCCTAATGATAAAGATGAATTAATTCCGCAAAGAATTATTACAGGTTTTAGGATGGTAATTGATTTTCGCAAAATAAATAAAGCTACTAAAAAAGACCATTACCCCTTACCTTTTATTGATCAAATGCTAGAAAGATTATCCAAACATACACATTTTTGCTTTCTAGATGGTTATTCTGGTTTCTCTCAAATACTTGTGTCAGCTGATGATCAAGCTAAGACCACATTTACTTGCCCTTTCGGTACTTCTGCTTATAGACGTATGCCTTTTGGTTTATGTAATGCACCTGCTACCTTTCAAAGATGCATGATGGCTATATTCTCTGACTTTTGTGAAAAGATTTGTGAGGTTTTCATGGATGATTTCTCCGTTTATGGATCCTCTTTTAATGATTGCTTGAGCAACCTTGATAGAGTTTTGCAGAGATGTGAAGAAACTAACCTTGTCTTGAATTGGGAAAAGTGCCACTTTATGGTTAATGAAGGTATTGTCTTGGGGCATAAAATTTCTGAAAAAGGTATTGAAGTTGATAAAGCTAAAGTTGATGCTATTGAAAAGATACCATGTCCCAAGGACATCAAAGGTATAAGAAGCTTCCTTGGTCACGCTGGATTTTATAGGAGGTTCATTAAGGACTTCTCAAAAGTTTCTCGGCCTCTGACTAATTTATTACAAAAAGATATACCATTTGTCTTTGATGATGATTGTGTAGAAGCATTTGAAATACTTAAGAAAGCATTGATTTTTGCGCCTATTGTTCAGCCACCTGATTGGAATTTACCCTTTGAAATTATGTGTGATGCTAGTGATTATGCTGTAGGTGTTGTTCTAGGGCAAAGAGTTGATAAGAAATTAAATGTTATTCAATATGCTAGTAAAACTCTAGACAATGCCCAGAGAAATTTTGCCACTACTGAAAAAGAATTTTTAGCAGTTGTATTTGCTTGTGATAAGTTCAGACCTTATATTGTTGATTCTAAAGTAACTATTCACACCGATCATGCTGCTATTAAATATCTCATGGAAAAGAAAGATGCTAAACCTAGACTTATTAGATGGGTTCTCTTGCTACAAGAATTTGATTTGCATACTATTGATAGAAAGGGAGCTGAGAACCCCGTTGCAGACAACTTGTCTAGGTTAGAAAATGTTCTTGATGACCCACTACCTATTGATGATAGCTTTCCTGATGAACAATTAAATGTCATAAATGCTTCTCGTACTACTCCATGGTATGCTGATTATGCTAATTACATTGTTGCTAAGTTTATACCACCTAGTTTCACATACCAGCAAAAGAAAAAGGTTTTCTATGATTTAAGACATTACTTTTGGGATGACCCACATCTTTATAAAGAAGGAGTAGATGGTGTTATTAGACGTTGTGTACCTGAGCATGATCAGGAACAGATCCTACGCAAGTGTCACTCCGAAGCTTATGGAGGACACCACGCTGGGGATAGAACTGCACATTAGGTATTGCAATACGGTTTTTATTGGCCTACTCTCTTTAAGGATGCCCGTAAGTTTGTCTTATCTTGTGATGAATGTCAAAGAATTGGTAATATTAGTAGACGTCATGAAATGCCTATGAATTATTCACTTGTTATTGAACCATTCGATGTTTGGGGCTTTGATTATATGGGACCGTTTCCTGCCTCTAATGGATATACACATATTTTAGTCGCTGTTGATTACGTTACTAAGTGGGTAGAAGCTATTACAACTAGTAGTGCTGATCATAACACCTCTATTAAGATGCTTAAAGAAGTTATTTTTCCGAGGTTTGGAGTCCATAGATATTTAATGACTCATGGTGGTTCACATTTTATTCATGGTGCCTTTCGTAAAATGCTTGCCAAGTATGATGTTAATCATAGAATTGCATCTCCTTATCATCCACAATCTAGTGGTCAAGTAGAATTGAGTAATAGAGAACTCAAATTAATTTTGCAAAAGGCTGTTAATAGATCTAGAAAGAACTGGTCCAAGAAACTTGATGATGCATTATGGGCCTATAGAACTGCATATAAAAATCCTATGGGAATGTCTCCGTATAAAATGGTTTATGGAGAAGCATGTCACTTACCTCTCGAACTAGAACATAAGGCTTATTGGGCTATTAAAGAGCTCAATTATGATTTCAAACTTGCCGGTGAGAAGAGGTTATTTGACATTAGCTCACTTGATGAATGGAGAACCCAAGCCTATGAGAATGCCAAATTGTTTAAAGAAAAAGTTAAAAGATGGCATGACAAAAGAATACAAAAGCATGAGTTTAATGTACCTGATTATGTATTGCTATACAACTCTCGTTTAAGAATTTTTGCAGGGAAACTTCTCTCAAAATGGGAAGGTCCTTACGTTATTGAGGAGGTCTATCGTTCAGGTGCCATAAAAATCAACAACTTCGAAGGCACAAATCCGAAGGTGGTGAACGGTCAAGGAATCAAACATTATATCTCAGGTAATCCTATAAATGTTGAAACCAATGTTATTGAAACCGTAACCCTGGAGGAATACATAAGGGACACTTTCTGGAATGTTTCAGACTCCGAAAAGGAATAGGTATGTGGTACGGTAAGTAAACCGACTCCAAAACAGTTCTAATGGCAATTTTTCTCCGTTTTGGAATATTTAGAAAAATAGAAAAATAAGAAGCTATCTGGGAAGGACACGAGGCCTCCACGAGGGTGGAGGGCGCGCCCTACCCCCTGGGCGCGCCCCCTGCCTCGTGGGCACCTCGTGTGCTCTCCGGACTCCGTTGTCTTGCACGATACGTATTTTGGTCGGTAAAAATTCATTATATAATCTCCCGAAGGTTTTGACTCCCGTATCACGCAATTGTCCTTTGTTCTTGTTTCGAGCTGTTTTCTGTCAGGGTTGTTAAGGCCAGGCATCATGTTGTCCCCCTCCTCCAACAACGGTGACAAATATGCTTGGCTAATGAAGATAGAGCTGAAGAGGGAAGAACCCGTGGAGATCAACAAGGATGAAGGGATCAAGAAGGCCACGGAGGACCAAGTTCCGGCAGCAGAAGACACCCTTCAACTTGATCACAATCTTCTTACCCCAACTGAGATCGAAGCTTTCAAGATGATTGAGTTAGCTCGTATACAAAACAAGTATATCACACGTGAAAATATTTTGTTGAAGGAGCATATCGTCGCACTCAAGGGCATTATCCGCAAGTTGGAGGATCTCTTATGCTCGATGTGCGATTACCCATCATCAACAGCTCCACCACCTTCCTCACCAACAAAGGAGATATAATTACATGGGTATGGGCACTCCCCTTGGCAACCGCCAAGCTTGGGGGAGGTGCCCCGGTATCGTATCACCATCACATCTCTATCTTTACCGTTTTTCTTAGTTCGATACTTTTGGTAATATCTTGATCCAGTAGAATAAAAGTTTTAGTATGATTTAGTTTTGAGTTTTTCCTTATGATCCCTTTATGTAATCGAGTCGTGAGGTATATAATAAAGATTAGTGTTGAGTCAAGGGCTTGATTATTTTGCCAGGATCTTGAGTGAATAAAAGAAAAAGAAAAGAATAAAAAAAGAAACAAAGAGATCATATTGATCTTATGGAAAGTAATGACTTCACATATAAAGAGTATGATGATTAAAAGTTGTTGAGAGTTGACAAACATAGTTTTGGTCATCGTTGCAATTAATAGGAAGTAATAAAGAAAGAGAGGTTTCACATATAAATATACTATCTTGGACATCTTTTATGATTGTGAGCACTCATTAAAATATGACATGCTAAAGTGTTGATGTTGGACAAGGAAGACAACGTAATGGGTTATGTTTTCTTATATCTGAGATAAAGTATATTGTCATGGATCATCCAACATGTTGAGCTTTCCTTTCCCCCTCATGCTAGCCAAATTCTTTGCACCAAGTAGAGATACTACTTGTGCTTCCAAATACCCTTAAACCAGTTTTGCCATGAGAGTCCACCATATCTACCTATGGATTGAGTAAGATCCTTCAAGTAAGTTGTCATAAGTGCAAGCAATAAAAATTGCTCTCTAAATATGTATGATTGATTGGTGTGGAGGAAATAAGCTTTATACGATCTTGTGATGTGGAAGAAATAAAAGCGACGGACTGCATAATAAAGGTTCACATCACAAGTGGCAATATAAAGTGACGTCCTTTCGCATTAAGATTTTGTGCATCCAACCCTGAAAGCGCATGGCAACCTCTGCTTCCCTCTGCGAAGGGTCTATCTTTTACTTTTATCTTCTACCTTATGCAAGAGTCATGGTGATCTTCACCTTTCCCTTTTTACATTTTATCCTTTGGCAAGCACAGTGTGTTGGAAAGATCCTGATATATATATCTAATTGGATGTAAGTTAGCATGAACTATTATTGTTGACATTACCCTTGAGGTAAGAGGTTGGGAGGCGAAACTATAAGCCCCTATCTTTCTCTGTGTCCGATTAAAACTCCGTAACCACAAGTATTGCGTGAGTGTTAGCAATTGTGAAAGACTAAATGATAGTTGAGTATGTGGACTTGCTGAAAAGCTCTGACATAGACTCTTTCTGATGTTATGATAAATAGCAATTGCTTCAATGACTAAGATTATAGTTTGTTAGTTCTCAATAAAGTTTCTGATTCATACTTTGCATTGTGAATAGATTATTACTTGAGCATAAGAAATCATATGACATTATCCATATATGTTGTTGTTATAAGAATGATCATGATGCCCTCATGTCCGTATTTTATTTTATCGACACCTCTGCCTCTAAACATGTGGACATATTTATCGTTATCAGTTTCCACTTGAGGACAAGCGAGGTCTAAGCTTGGGGGAGTTGATACGTCCATTTTGCATCATGTTTTTATATCGATGTTTATTGCATTATGGGTTGTTACTACACATTATGTCACAATACTTATGCCTATTCTCTCTTATTTTACAAGGATTACATAAGGAGGGAGAATGCCGGCAGCTGGAATTCTGGACTGGAAAAGGAGCAAATATTAGAGACCTATTCTGCACAACTCCAAAAGTCCTGAAACTCCACGAAAGTTGTTTTCGGAAATAATAAAAAATACTGAGCAGAAGAAATACCAGAGGGGGCCCACAACCTGGCCACGAGGGTGGGGGCGCGCCCCCTGCCTCGTGGGCCCCCTGTTGGCCCTCCGGTGCCCATCTTCTGCTATATGAAGTCTTTCGTCCGAAGAAAAATCATAAGCAAGCTTTCGGGACGAGACTCTGCCGCCACGAGGCGGAACCAATCTAGGGCTCCGGCAGAGCCGTTCTGCCGGGGACACTTCCCTCCGGGAGGGGGAAATCATCGCCATCGTCATCACCAACGCTCCTCTCATCGGGAGAGGGCCAATCTCCATCAACATCTTCACCAGCACCATCTCCTCTCAAACCCTAGTTCATCTCTTGTATCCAATTCTTGTCTGCAAGTCTGGGATTGGTACCTGTAGGTTGCTAGTAGTGTTGATTACTCCTTGTAGTTGATGCTAGTTGGTTTATTTGGTGAAAGATCATATGTTCAGATCCTTTATGCATATTAATACTCCTCTGATTATGAACATGAATATGCTTTGTGAGTAGTTACGTTTGTTCCTGAGGACATGGAAGAAGTCTTGCTATTAGTAGTCATGTGAATTTGGTATTCGTTCGATATTTTGATGAGATGTATGTTGCCTTTCCTCGTGTGGTGTTATGTGAACGTCGACTACATGACACTTCACCATTATTTGGGCCTAGAGTAAGGCACTGGGAAGTAATAAGTAGATGATGGGTTGCTAGAGTGACAGAAGCTTAAACCCTAGTTTATGTGTTGCTTCGTAAGGGGCTGATTTGGATCCATATGTTTCATGCTATGGTTAGGTTTACCTTAATACTTCCTTTGTAGTTGCGGATGCTTGCAATAGGAAGTTAATCATAAGTGGGATGCTTGTCCAAGTAAGGACAGCACCCAAGCACCGGTCCACCCACATATCAATTTATCAAAGTACCGAACGCGAATCATATGAACGTGATGAGAACTAGCTTGACGATAATTCCCATGTGTCCTCGGGAGCGCTTTTCTCTATATAAGAAATTGTCCAGGCTTGTCCTTTGCTACAAAAAGGATTGGGCCACCTTGCTGCACTTTATTTACATTTGGTACTTGTTGCTCGTTACAAATTATCTTATCACAAAACTATCTGTTACCTATAATTTTAGTGCTTGCAGAGAATACCTTGTTGAAAACCGCTTATCATTTCCTTCTGCTCCTCGTTGGGTTTGACACTCTTACTTGTCGAAAGGACTACGATAGATCCCCTATACTTGTGGGTCATCAAGACTCTTTTCTAGCGTCGTTGCCGGGGAGTGAAGTGCCTTTGGTAGGTGGAATTTGGTAAGGAAAAATTTATATAGTGTGCTGAAATTTATTGTCACTTGTTACTATGGAAAGTAATCCTCTGAGGGGCTTGTTCGGGCTATCTTCACCCCGACCAGTAGACCAAAGAGTTGATCCTCAACCTACTGAACCTACTGAAGATGAAAATGTCTACTTTGAAATTCCTTCGGGTATGGTAGAAAAACCTCTAGCTAATCCTTTTGCAGGAGATGGAACACTACATCCTGATGAGCACTTAATATATGTGGATGAAGTTTGTGGATTATTTAAGCTTGCAGGTATGCCCGATGATGTTATCAAGAAGAAGGTCTTCCCTTTATCTTTGAAGGGAGATGCATTGACATGGTATAGGCTATGTGATGATATGGGGTCATGGAACTACAAACGATTGAAATTGGAATTTCATCAGAAGTTTTATCCTATGCATCTTGTTCATCGTGATCGCAATTATATATATAATTTTTGGCCTCGCGAAGGAGAAAGCATCGCTCAAGCTTGGGGGAGGCTTAAATCAATGTTATATTCATGCCCCAATCATGAGCTCTCAAGAGAAATGATTATTCAAAAATTGTATGCTCGGCTTTCTGATAACAATCGCACCATGCTCGATACTTCTTGTGCTGGCTCTTTTATGATGAAGACTATTGAATTCAAATGGGATTTATTGGAAAGAATTAAACCCAACTCTGAAGATTGGGATCTCGACTAAGGTAAGGAGTCAGGTATGACACCTAAGTTTGATTGTGTTAAATATTTTATGGATACCGATGTTTTCCGTAAATTTAGCACTAAATATGGACTTGACTCTGAGATAGTAGCTTCTTTCTGTGAATCTTTTGCTACTCATGTTGATCTCCCTAAGGAGAAGTTGTTTAAATATCATCCTCCCATAGAAGTAAAAGTAGCTGCACCTATCAAAGTTGAAGGAAAGACTATCACTTATAATGATCCTATTGTTCCTACTGCTTATGTCGAGAAACCACCTTTTCCTGTTAGGATAAAGGATCATGCTAAAGCTTCAATTGTGGTTCGTAAAAGTAATATTAGAACTTATACACCTCCTGAGCAAGTTAAAGTTGAACCTAATATTGCTATGGTTAAAGATCTCTTGGCTGATAATATTGATGGGCATGTTATTTATTTCTGTAATGAAACTGTTAGAATTGCTAAACCTTGTGCTAAAGATAAACATAGACCTCTGGTAGGCATGCCTGTTATTTCTGTTAAAATAGGAGATCATTGTTATCATGGCTTATGTGATATGGGTGCTAGTGCTAGTGCAATACCTATTGACTTATACAAAGAAATTATGCATGATATTGCACCCGCTGAGTTAGAAGATATTGATGTCACAATTAAACTTGCCAATAGAGATACTATTTCACCAATTGGGGTTGTTAGAGATGTTGAAGTCTTGTGCGGGAAAACTAAATATCCTGCTGATTTTCTTGTTCTTGGTTGCCCACAAGATAGCTTTTGTCCCATTATATTTGGTAGACCCTTCTTAAACACTGTTAATGCTAAGATAGACTGCGAAAAGGATGTTGTTACTATTGGTCTAGGTGATATGTCTCATGAGTTTAATTTCTCTAAATTTTGTAGACAACACCGTGAAGAGGAATTGCCTAGTAAAGATGAAATTATTGGTCTTGCTTCTATTGTCATACATCCTAATGATCCTTTAGAACAATATTTGCTAGACCATGAAAATGATATGTTTATGAATGAAAGGAGGGAAATAGATGAAGTGTTCTTTAAACAGGGTCCTATTCTGAAACACAACTTGCCTGTTGAAATCCTAGGGGATCCTCCTCCACCCAAGGGTGATCCCGTGTTTGAGCTTAAACCATTGCCTGATACTCTTAAATATGCCTATCTTGATGAAAAGAAGATATATCATGTTATTATTAGTGCTAACCTTTCAGAGAAGGAGGAAGAAAAATTATTGAAAACTCTGAAGAAGCACCGTGCTGCTATTGGATATACTCTTGATGATCTTAAGGGCATTAGTCCCACGCAGCTGGATGGGGGGGCGAGCGGCCGGTAGCGGAGAGGTAGCAGCAGCTGCAGTGGGACGGCGGAAGCAGCAGCGCAGCAGCAGCAGTTACAGGCGGGCGCGGGCATGCCAGCGCAACGGCAGGCGGTGGCGAGCAGCTACAGCGGCAGTAGCGGCCGCAGCCAGCAAGGCAGCAGCAGCCGAGCAGCAGAGCTGTAGCGGCATCGCGGAGCAGGGGCGGGCGGACTCATGCATGGTCGGACACAGCGGGGGAAGGCAACTACGACCAGGGGGAGAAGAATGGGAGAGAGGGAGTAGGTTCGGGGTCTCACGGCCGTTGCAGAGAAGGCCCGGGGACGTGCTGCGATGGTCGGAGTCGGGGTGGATGGAGCGGCGCGATGCGGCGGAGGCCGACAATGGAGATCGGGACAGACGGCGTCAAGGTGGCCCGCTGTCTTCAACCCAGCGACGTAGTCGATGTCGAGGACGTCCCAGGACACGAGCAGACGGAGCACAAGGGCCGGTGGCCACGCGCACGGCGAGGCAACGACGACGAGCCCGCTCGGGTGAGCGCACCTTGGCGGATCTGAGGAGGGGAGGGGATGGAGCGAGAAGGGGCAAGTGGGGTGAGTGGGAGAGGGGGCCTAGGCTTCGAGGGAAGGGGGGATCCTTATCCTTAGCCGGCGACATGGATGTGTGGGGGAGCAGACGGGTCTGACGGCGACCGTGGGCGTGGGTCAGTTGAACAGGGGAAGGGGGCGACTGGCAGGTGGAGTGGGCCATCCGGCTCGGGTGGGCTAGGCTCAGGGAAAGAAATAGTGGGGTGGGCCTTTTCTTTCTTTTGGTATAGCCTTTTCCTTTTTTTCATTTTTGTGCCTTTGTTTCCTTTTATTTTAGGGCACTAAGCCACTTTATAAAAAATTGGTCCACCACCAATATTAACAAACGTTTATTTGCAACAACTCGAACATTTTAGTTTTGACATTTGAAAACTTTTATTTTCGACTTTGTTTTAGATTTGAATTTGAACCAGTTTCGAATCAACGCGAGTTTAACCACAGTAATCGTGGTGATGTAGCTTCATTAGCAGAGGATTATTGTAGCTTAATTATCCGGGCGTCACAAGATTGCACTAGCGAAAGTACGGACCCTAGGCCTTGTTTTCAAGCATTGCAATACCGTTTTTGTGCCCGTTTATTATTTCTTACCTTGCTATTTTTATTTATTCAGATTATAACAATATATTTCTATCATCAATATTACACTTTTATCACCATCTCTTCGCCGAACTAGTGCACCTATACAATTTTCCATTGTATTGGGTGTGTTGGGGACACACGAGATTTCTTGTATTTAGTTGCAGGGTCGTTTGAGAGAGACTATCTTCATCCTACGCCTCCCACGGATTGATGAACCTTAGGTCATCCACTTGAGGGAAAATTGCTACTGCCCTACAAAACTTTGCGCTTGGAGGCCCAACACGTGTCTACAAAAATAAAGTTGCGTAGTAGACATCAAGCTCTTTTCTGGCGCCGTTGCCGGGGAGGTGAGTGCATGAAGGTATATCTTTAGATCTTGCAATTGAATCTTTTAGTTTCTTGTTTTATCACTAGTTTGGTTTATAAAAGAAAACTACATAAAAAATGGAACTGAGGTTGCATCATATTATTGATCATCTTTATAATATCTTACTTGAAAATGATGGATCGGAAAATTGTGCTCAATTGTTAGAAGAAGAAGTCAATAAAATGTTTGGCATAAAATATTTGGATGATGATCATGATTGCAATGTTATTAGTATGAATTCTTGGAATATCCATGATGCTAACTATATGGAAAGCCATAAGCTTGGGGATGCTATGTTTTATGTAGATGATCTTTTTACTCCCCCAAATATGATGAGAAAAATTATTATGATGAAAGCATGCCTCCTATTTATGATCATTATGGTGATGACATGTATGCTATATTGAATAATGATAACCATGAAGCTTGTCATCATGATTTAAATTTTCAATCTTATGATAGTTATTTTGTTGAGTTTGCTCCCACTACTATTGATGAGAATAAATTTGTTTATGTGGAGAGTAACAAAATGTCTATGATTATGCATAATGAAAATAGTGCCTTATGTGATGGTTATATTTTTGAATTTCTTCATGATGCTACTGAAAATTATTATGAGGGAGGAAATTATGCTTTTACATATTGCAATAATATCAAGTTTCCTCTCTTTATGTTGAGAGTTTTGAAGTTATGCATGTTTTGCCTTCCTATGCTAGTTGATTCTTGTTCCCATAAGTTGTTTGCTCACAAAATCCCTATTCATAGGAAGTGGGTTAGGCTTAAAAGTGCTTGACACGTGTTTCATGATGCTCTTATTATGTTTCAATTCTTATCTTTTATGCGAGCATCATTGAAATCATCATGCCTAGCTAAAAAGCATTAAAGAAAAGCGCTTGTTGGGAGATAACCCAACACTTTTACCTACTGTTTTTGTGTGTTCACATGATTACGCTACTGTAGTAATCATGTTTTATAGCTTTTGTTTCAATAAAGTTCCAAGTAAAGCCTTTGGGATCATGTTGGGTGATAGTTGATTTGATCTTGCTGAAAAACAGAAACTTTTGGCTCACGAAGATAATTCTTATTTTTAACAGAAGAGTGATTTTGAGTTGATTCTTTTTGCAGAAGTTTAATATACAAATTTCTCACGTGGTAATAATTTTTTAGTAATTTTTGGAGTAGCAGTAGTATGGTAGTTATCCAGATCACTACAGACTGTTATGTTTTTGACAGATTCTGTTTTCAATGCATAGTTTGGTTGTTTCTAGTTTCTATGGCTTATATTGCTCAATATAAATTGTGGAAATGATGAGGTACAGTAGGCATTGTGTGGAAAAAATTATGAATCTTATCTTTGACAGTACCAAAGTGATATGGTTTGCTCTTTATCATACTAACCTATCTCACGAAGTTCCGTTAAGTTTTGTGTGATTGAAGTTTTCAAGTTTTGGGTGAGATGTCGATATGAGGAGAATAAGGAGTGACAAGACCCTAAGCTTGGGGATACCCAAGGCACCTCAAGGTAATATTCAAGGAATATCCAAGCAACTAAGCTTGGGGATGCCGCAGAAGGCATCCCCTCTTTCGTCTCCAACATTATCGGTAACCTCACTTGGAGCTATGTTTTCATTCATCACATGATATGTGTTTTGCTTGGAGCGTCATTTTATTTTGTTAGAATTTGCTTGCTGTTATTTAGAATAATGTTTTGCATCTTTTACTTCAATAAAAATGTCAAGTATAGCCTTTGCCATGCTTATCTTGCAAGTATATGAGTTGTTGTTTCAAAACAGAAAGTTTATCGATGTTGCAAAGATTCCCTAGAAAAGTCAGAATGTGATAAAATGTTGAAACTTTTATCAAAATAAGCTCTGATAAATTTTCTACAGTGTGGTAAATTTTCAGAAATTTTGGAGTTAGGGAAGTATAATGAATCTTGCATTCTTTACAGACTGTTCTGTTTGACATATTGCTGTTATGTTTGCATATGTTTCTTGTTTAATAATTCCATTTGAGGATAGAAGTATTAACTTTGCAGAGGCATTTAGCATGAAATGTTAAATAATAATTTTAGTGATTTGCTACAGTAGAGACTTATAAGGTTTTTGCATTGGTTTATACTAACTTATCTCACGAGTTCTTGTTGAGTTTTGTGTGGATGAAGCTTTTGAGATTTAGGAAAACCGTGATATGAGAGGAATTAAGGAGACACAAAAGCTCAAGCTTGGGGATTGATACGTCTCCATCGTATCTACTTTTCCAAACACTTTTGCCCTTGTTTTGGACTCTAACTTGCATGATTTGAATGGAACTAACCCGGACTGACGCTGTTTTCAGCAGAATTGCCATGGTGTTATTTTTGTGCAGAAATAAAAGTTCTCAGAATGACCTGAAACTTCACGGAGAATATTTTTGGAATTAATAAAAAATACTGGCAAAAGAATCAAGGCCAGGGGGCCCACACCCTGTCCACGAGGGTGGGGGCGCGCCTACCCCCCTGGGCGCGCCCCCCTGCCTCATGGGCACCCTGGTGCTCCACCGACCTCAACTCCAACTCTATATATTCACGTTCGGGGAGAAAAAAAATCAGAGAGAAGGATTCATCGCGTTTTACGATACGGAGCCGCCGTCAAGCCCTAATCTCTCTCGGGAGGGCTGATCTGGAGTCCGTTCGGGGCTCTGGAGAGGGCAAACCGTCGCCATCGTCAACATCAACCTTCCTCCATCACCAATTTCATGATGCTCACCGCCGTGCGTGAGTAATTCCATCGTAGGCTTGCTAGACGGTGATGGGTTGGATGAGATTTACCATCTAATCGAGTTAGTTTTGTTAGGGTTTGATCCCTAGTATCCACTATGTTCTGAGATTGATGTTGCTATGACTTTGCTATGCTTAATGCTTGTCACTAGGGCCTGAGTGCCATGATTTCAGATCTGAACCTATTATGTTTTCATGAATATATGTGAGTTCTTGATCCTATCTTGCAAGTCATTAGTCACCTACTATGTGTTATGATCCGGCAACCCCGAAGTGACAATAATCGGGACCACTCCCGGTGATGACCGTAGTTTGAGGAGTTCATGTATTCACTAAGTGTTAATGCTTTGGTCCGGTACTCTATTAAAAGGAGGCCTTAATATCCCTTAGTTTCCAATAGGACCCCGCTGCCACAGGAGGGTAGGACAAAAGATGTCATGAAAGTTCTTTTCCATAAGCACGTATGACTATATTCGAAATACATGCCTACATTACATTGATGAACTAGAGCTAGTTCTGTGTCACCGTATGTTATAACTATTGCATGAGGAATCGCATCCGACGTAATTATCCATCACTGATCCAATGCCTACGAGCTTTTCACATATTGATCTTTGCTTAGCTACTTCTCCGTTGCCACTGTTACAATCACTACAAAACTGCTACTGTTACTTTTGCCACCGTTACCGTTACTTCCATACTACTTTGCTACTAAATACTTTGCTGTAGATACTAAGTTATCCAGGTGTGGTTGAATTGACAACTCAACTGCTAATACTTGAGAATATTCTTTGGCTCCCCTTGTGTCGAATCAATAAATTTGGGTTGAATACTCTACCCTCGAAAACTGTTGCGATCCCCTATACTTGTGGGTTATCAGACACCACTAGCAGGCGTGAGTTCATGGACGCATATGCAAATGTACCATTGATTACAAACAACAAGTCATCAACCCACAACGACAACGATGATACACGTTGGATTCAATCAATATCACTCAATCAATCCAAACAAGGCAAAACAATCGATCTAACTAGCGTTACAAAGTGCTTGAACTATACTATTGAATGGGGGAAAACTACTACTGATATGGTGGTCTACTAAAAATTCTGATCCGTTGAAGACTCCATGATGTCTGCTCCAGCTTCATCAATCCATTCGTCTTCACTTGGTTCCGAGTCGGTGTCGTCGATGATGATGTAGTTATCCGGACAAGTGCATTCGTCGACTTCTGCTTTTGGCCCAGGATTTCCCACGAATGCTCCAATCTTATTCTCCAGGTCGTCAATCTTCCCTACTAGTGCGTTGATTTCCTCCAAGTAATCTTCGCATGTAGCCTTGAGTTCTTCTTGGAGTTCCTTGATCTTCGTGAATGCCTTCTTCAGTTCTTCCTTGTCCGTGCACATCTGATTCTCCTGGCGTCGAATATGTTGGTTCTGCTCCTGGATGAAAGCTGCAATTGATCCATCCTTCTTGGTCTTGATCATCTCCCATTGCGCGTCTCGACGTCCACAAATTTGGTAAATTGTATCCTTAAGCTCCTGGTGGTAGACTTCTCCGATGCGTCCCAAGGCGATGTGTGCGGCCATGCTCTTCCCTAAACTCCAAGTTGGTGCTTCGAAAACCAATCTTATGGGTTCAGTAACTGGCACAAACGTCCTTCCTGGAATGATAACTTGAATCTTCCAGCTCTCCTCTTTAGGTAATGTGGCGTTGTAGGTTCCGGTGATGCTTGGTATTCCCATGTTCAAGTACTTGGTGACTTCCTTCAAGTGTCGACCAAACGGCGTGTCTTCATCTGGTTGCATGAACTTGCTCCTTGCATTCGCCATTCCTAAAAGAGTAGAAAGTGGAGAGGGGTCAGAAATGAGAAGAGAGAAGCTTTCTAGGGCTTAAGCTTAGTGGTCGTGTCCTACAGTCAGCGTGTGCTCTGATACCAACTTTGTAGCGACCAGACCTCAAATGGTCTGTGCTGCTGTGCACCAGTGTCATCCCTGGATCAGTAATGCTGACACGCACAGTACAAATGGAGGATTTATAACAGAGTAGCAATCACACACTTATTACATCGAATATCTCCAAAGAGATTAAGTATGATAAACATGGCTTAAGGCCATCTAATAACGATAACAGCGGAAGACTTGGAAGATAAGTGAGTCCATCAACTCCAGCGGCATCACTGAGTATAAGACCACGACCTAAGGCACCTTACTCGTCGTCTGAAAAGTTTGCAACATGAAACGTTGCAGCCCGAAAACGGGTCAGCACATAGAATATGCTGGCAATGTAGCACATAGAGAATAATGAACAATAACAATGCTATACTACATGCATATATGGCTGGTGGAAAGCTCTATGGTTACAGTTTTGCGAAAAGCCAATTTTATCCTACTTCAAAGGAATAAATTTTATTTAACTATCATGGTGGTTGTGAAACATTGAGATGGTTGACAGCATCTCAATCCCAATTAAAAAGTCATCAATAACCCAACAAAATTATTTAGTAGTAACATAGTGATGAGATTCACATGATAATCCAAGTACTAGATACTCAAGTTGTCCATAACCGGGGACACGGCTAACCATGATTAGTTTGTACACTCTGCAGAGGTTTGTGCACTTTTCCCCACAAGACTTGATCTCCTCCGTTGGATTACTCGCACTACATGGTGTTTGAGTAACGGATGACCAAGACACAGTCTTTCAGAAGTGTTTGCACCTTACATATGGGTAGACAGTTACACCTACTTTCCTCTACATCTGCTAGTCTACCACTGTAAGAGTTCACACAACTTAGTCAACTATGCTAGAGCCCATAATAGCTTGCGGCTGCACAGGAAGTTTCTAGCATGAATAATCTCATGATCCCTTTGAACCTGGGTGGCGGTCCAAAAGAAAAACAGGCAATCCTGGAATACCCAGGTACCTCAATCCACCCAGATGTGAGTTTAAGTTGCCACCTTAAGTAAACCATTAATTTAACAATCTCACATCTGTCATGAATTTCACTCAAACCCAATCCACGTCTACGAGCATAGCATGGCAATAATAAAAGCAACGTAAAAGTAACTCCCAAGGGTTTGATAAGAAAACAGGTAATAGGTTCTACCTCAACTACTTCCCAATACCCACAATTTAATTAGATCCTAATCATGCAAGTGTTTGAGGAAAACAGATCTAATGCAATAAAAACTGGGTATGAACGGGATATGATCAAAGTGTTACTTGCCTTGCTGATGATCCGCAAAACCTAGCGATTCGAAGTAACAAGCGGCACACTCCGGGTACTCTATCGCAAACAAACAAGCATACAATCAGTACTCATCTAATGCACAGGTAAAACTCGAATGAAAGATCCAACCAGAAAGTTCAACTTAAGAACTCCGGTTTGCAAAAAAAATCAACTCGAAAGAAGCAACGAAAGTCAAACGGCGAAAGAAAGAAACTTCGTTTGCTAAACTGGATCTAGGTCAAATTTTACTGTAGCAAAAACTTGTTTGAGTAGGTTAAACGGAAAGAGAATTTCGAGACGAAACTCTAGGCGCTTGAATCACCTGATTCCGATAAACGAGCGAGAATTTAAACAGAATCGAAGATTCGATCAGAAATCGAATCTGAGATAATCGCAGAAAAATCCGACGAAAAAGAAAAAGGGACGAACGGTTAAAGAACGGACGTTCGTTAACAGAGAAAAACCGACGAACGCGTTCGTTGAAACGAACGGTTCAGTGAACACTCGTAAAATAATAAAACCGAAAAAAAACCGGTCTAGGGTTTTTTTAAAAACGAAGGGGGTTTTTAAAAAAAACGAAAACCGGCAAGTCAACGGGCAGCGGGCATACCTCGTCGGGGCTACTCCGGCGAGGCTCCGGCGGGGCTCCGGCTCGGGCAGCGAGGGGGCGCGGGGTGCGGGCTCTGGGGGGGGCGCGAGGGCGGCGGCTCCGGCGACGAACGGCGGTGGCGGTGAGTGCGGGCGGCGGCGGCGATGTGAGGAAAGAGAAGGGGGGAGGGTATATAAAGAGGGGGGGTCCGGCGGCTTGGGGGAGGGGGCAACCGGAGGCGGCGGCGGTCCCGTGTCCATGGCGGACTCCGGCGGCGGCGATCCCGTGCGGGAAGAGGAGAGGCGCGAAGCGGGCCGTCGGCTGGGCCTTTGGCCCAGTCGGCGCGAGGGCGGTTTTTTTTAAATAAGTTCCGCGGAAAATAATACGTAGAAAAATAAATAAAAATCAGAAAAATATGAAATAAATTTTCCCCGTCTAGTTAGAACATCTATAATAGGGTGAACATTTTTATAATCCAAAATAAATATTTTGAAAATATGCAATATTTTTAATGCAATAAAAACTGCAAATAAAATCCAAATAAATTCCAAATAATGATTTTAACATTTTTCCTCCAGTATTTCAATTGTTTTGGAGAAGTCATATTTTCTCCTCTCGTTTATTTAAAATGAAATATTTTTCCGGAGAGAAAAATAATTAAAACCAAATCCTCGTCTTATTATTTGATAAAATCAAATATGAAAATTTAAGAAAATCCCCAACTCTCTCCGAGGGTCCTTGAGTTGCTTAGGATTTATCGAGGATTTGTCAAAATGCAATAAAACATGATATGCAATGATGATCTATGTATAACATTACAAATTGAAAATTTGGGATGTTACAATAAGTCTGTAGCCAATGTTTAGATGAGTTTGATAATTTTATTGTTAAAAAGGAAAACATCAACGCTTATGTTGGTAGACAATTGAAACGCAATGCTTATATGATTGAACACTTGAGTGATTATATGTCTAGAGTTAAAGGTGAACTCAAACTCATTAGTAAACATGCTTCTATGGTTACCACTCAAGTAGAACAAGCACTTAAAGCTCAAAATGATTTGCTCAATGAATTAAATAGTAAGAAGAATGATAATGTTGTTAGAGTTATGACTCAGGAACCTTTGTATCCTGAGGGTCACCCTAAGAGAATTGAGCAAGATTCTCAAAGAACTAATGTAGATGCACCTAGTCCTTCTAAAAAGAAGAAAAAGAAAAATGATAGGACTTTGCATGCTACTAGTGAACCTATTGTTGACACACCTGAGAATCCCAATGATATTTCTATTTCTGATGTTGAAACACAATCTGGTGATGAACATGAAGCTAGTGATAATGTTAATGATGATGTTCATGTTGATGCTCAACCTAGCAATAAAAATGATGTAGAAATTGAACCTGCTATTGATCTTGATAACCCACAATCAAATAATCAACGTTATGATAAGAGAGACTTCGTTTCTAGGAAGCACAGTAAAGAAAGAGAACCATGGGTTCAGAAACCCATGCCTTTTCCTCCTAAACCATCCACGAAAAAAGATGATGAGGATTTTGAACGCTTTGCTGAAATGATTACACCTATCTTTTTGCGTATGCGTTTGACTGATATGCTTAAAATGAATCCTTATGCTAAGTATATGAAAGATATTGTTACAAATAAAAGAAAGACATTGGAAGCTGAAATTTCCACCATGCTTGCTAATTATACTTTTAAGGGTGGAATACCTAAGAAACTTGGAGGTCCAGGAGTACCAACTATACCATGCTCCATTAAAAGAAACTATGTTAGAACTGCTTTATGTGATCTTGGAGCCGGTGTTAGTGTTATGCCTCTCTCTTCATATCGTAGACTTGATTTGAAGAAGTTGACACCTACTGAAATATCTTTGCAAATGGCCGATAAATCAACCACTATAGCTGTCGGTATTTGTGAGGATGTGCCTGTTGTGGTTGCAAATTTTACTATTTTAACGGACTTTGTTATTCTTGATATTCCCGAGGACGATAGTATGTCGATTATCCTTGGTAGACCCTTTTTGAATACCGCGGGGGCTGTTATTGATTGCAACAAAGACAATGTCACTTTTCATGTTAATGGTAATGAGCATATGGTACACTTTCCAAGGAAACAACCTCAAGTCCACAGTATCAATTCTATTAGAAAATTTTCAACTATTACTATTGGAGGTTTTGAATTTCCTCTTCCTACTGCCAAGAAGAGATATGATATTCTTATTGTTGGGGATGTGCATATCCCTGTTGAGGTAACATAGTGTTATTCGAAATTTCTCCGGTTCCATGTTGTTCGAAATGAGTTTGTTAACAAGACTTGATCAACCTTGTTAGTGGATTCCTTTTGATAAGCATGAGATGGATGAAGTTAGAAAGCACAACCTTCTGTACCCTCCTTTTAATTTCTGTTATTTAGATTAAATAAAGCAAAAAATAGTATTTTTCTGTCAGCTTTCTGAATTATCCTTGCAATAAAATTTACCCTGAAAATAAAAGTTCTCCAAATGCCCTAAAAATGAAATATGATTTTTTTCTAGAATATTTGAGAATACCTGGCACTGAGAACACATCAGGGGAGCAAGCACCTGGCCATGAGGGTCCAGGGCGCGCCCCCCTGCCTCGTGGGCCCCTGGTGGCCCCCTCCACTTATTCCAGCACCCACACACTCCTTCCTCCCAAAAAAATCACCAACCAGCTCAAGCACGAGTTCTAGCTCATCTTGCTGCCATTTTCGATCTCCTTGCTCAAACCTCCACTCACAAAACTGCTTTGGGGGATTGTTCTTCGGTATGTGACTCCTCCAATGGTCCAATTAGTTTTTGTTCTAGTGCTTTATTCATTGCAAAAAAATTCTGCCTAGGTGACCCTGTTCTTGAGCTTGCATGACAAATTTATATGGTCCCAAGTAGTTCTAATGCATGATATAGTCTCTAGGCACTTGTGGGAGTAGTTGCTATCAATATTGTTGAGTTTGATTCACTTTTATTTGAAGTTACTAAAATTTTCAGAAATTTTTCAGAGGAAGAAATATGTTTAGGAAAATGTACCAAGGTGGTTCTTCAAGGAAGCAAGGACCCAGGCCCGCAATACGTTAGCCGGACCATGAACTACCAAGAGAAGCTCAAGTGCGGCCTTGTGAATGGCCGTTAGAAGATTTCATGGTCTGAGCAGGAATTAAGGAGGAATTTGACGCATATGTGCGCAATGCTGAACTCGAGGGCTTCATGCTAGATAAGTGCCTCCAATACTACCACCTTACTGATTCCTTTGTGAGAAGATTTAAATTTACATCATCACGTAATTCTCACATGGTCCTGTTTGACCTTTATGATAAATCTTATACCATGGACTTAGAGGACTTTAATACTGCTTGCAAACTTCCGCAGTGGGGCAGTGCTAGTGAACCTCGCAAATCTAAGTTTAAGTATTTTCTTGCTAGTATCACTGTGGGGGAGTCTAGGGAAATAGCACAAGCTACCATAGGGAGCATTCATTTTCCTGCTATACATTATTTTGCTCTCTTTATAGGTAGATGCATAAATGGTAAGGATGAGGCATGCCACATGTGTGTTCCTGATCTCAGTGTTCTCAAAAGTGATGTATTAGGAGATAAAAAATATAACTTGGGAGCCATTGTTGCACGTAGGTTGCATAATAACAGTATTAGTGGAGATTTGTTTGGTGGAATTTATGCAATCCGTGTGGCTAATTATCTTGAGATACCCATTCGTGAATATGATATGGAATTGCCTCCCGCTTATTTAGATTATAATGCTATGGTGCGCCATCAATTTATTGAGAGGAATGAACAGCTTCTCCAGTACCGACTAATGTTTGACAGGCGCCGCACTTTCCATGTTGCTCTCCCTGTCCTACTTTCTTTGACTTCCAGGCAAACGGGAGATATATTATAACCAGGGAGGAGGCGAACGAGTATAAGAGGAGGATGGAGGCAGCTCGCCTCCAAGCTGCAGCTCATGAGGCAATAGCTGCTGCTTCTCAGTACGACCCCAACTACAACTTTGATCCATGGGCATAAACCAACTTAGGCCAAAAGCCTAAGCTTGGGGGAGTACGTATTCCTCACCGACATTACATTCATGTTCACACACTCATCCTAGTTGTCGGTGCTCATACTTTTTCATTGTAATATCCATGCTAGTTTATTTTCTTTTCTAGTCTTCTTCTTGTGTGTTTGAAAAACCTTAAGAAAAAACAAAAAAATTACTTGTAGCTTCTAGCTAGTTCACTTTCCATGCATGTAGTAGTAATAATTAAAAAGAAAACCTAATAAGATTTCTCGTTCTTCTTTTGCTTGTTGGGAGCTTTCCCGTGTAAATAGTTTTATTTCTTTCCTTTTCTTTGGGGGTCAAGAGGAGAAGACCATAATGAAAATGTTGAAGAGGCTCTTATATGCATTATTGTTTATTTAACCAAGAGCCCATATTACCTTGTCTTCTCCCTTGAATTAAATGCTTGCAGATTCCAGCTTAGTCCAATGCACGTGCACTATTATTATTATTCACACCGTTCGGTCGTGCAAGTAAAAGGCAATAATGACGATATATGATGGACTGATTGAGATGAGAGAAGCTGGTATGAACTCGACCTCTCTTGTTTTTGTAAATATGATTAGTTCATCGTTCCTGATTCAGCCTATTATGAATGAAACATGTTTGCAATGACAATTAGAGATTATAGTTGCTTATGCCATGCTTAAATTGCTAAGAGTTTATAATGGTTTACCTTGCGTGCCAACATGCTATTAAAATGGTTGTGATGTGGTATGATAGGGTGGTATCCTCCTTTGAATGATTCGAGTGACTTGACTTGGCATATGTTCACACATGTAGTTGAAACAAAATCAACATAGCCTCCACGATATTTATGTTCATGGTGGATTATATCCTACTCATGTTTGCACTCAATGTTTATTAATTTTAATGCATGTTCATGACTGTTGTAGCTCTCTAGTTGGTCGCTTCCCAGTGTTTTTCTAGCCTTCACTTGTACTAAGTGGGAATACTGCTTGTGCATCCACTTCCATAAACCCCAAAGTTATTCCATATGAGTCCACTATACCTTCCTATATGCGGTATCTACCTGCCGTTCCAAGTAAATTTGTATGTGCCAAACTCTAAACCTTCAAATGAAATTCTGTTTTGCATGCTCGAATAGCTCATGTATCAACTAGGGTTGTCTGTATCTTCCATGCTAGGCGGCTTATTCTCAAGAAGAGTGGACTCCGCTCCTCACTCACGAGAAAATGGTTGGTCACCGGGATGCCCAGTCCCATGCTCTAAGCAAATCAAATCGAAATAACTGCAAACAAAACTCCCCCAGGATTGTTGTTAGTTGGAGGCACCCGTTGTTTCGGGCAAGCCATGGATTGATGCTTGTTGGTGGTGGGGGAGTATAAACTTTACCATTCTGCTTGGGAACCGCCTATAATGTGTGTAGCATGGAAGATATCGAGATCCCTCGGTTGTTATGTTGACAATGAAAGTATGCCGCTCAAAATATTATTTATCTCTATTTCAAAATCGAGCTCTGGCACCTCTACAAATCCCTGCTTCCCTCTGCGAAGGGCCTATCTATTTACTTTTATGTTGAGTCATCCTACTCTTATTAAAAAGCACCAGTTGGAGAGCACCATTGTCATTTGCATCCATTACTATTAATTTATACCGAGTATGACTATGACTGGATCTCTTTTACCATGAATTACAATGTTTAGTCAGTCCTTGATCTTCAGAGGTGCTCTGCATTTATGTTTTGCGGTCTCAGAAAGGGCTAGCGAGATACCATCTTGTTATATCATATTATGATTGTTTTGAGAAAGTGTTGTCATCCGAGATTTATTATTATTACTCGCTAGTTGATTATGCCATTGATATGAGTAAACCTGAGACCTAAATGTTATTGTGGATATGGTTAGTTCATAATCTTTGCTGAAAACTTGAATGCTGGCTTTACATATTTACAACAACAAGAGCAAACAGAGTTTGTAAAAGTTTTTCTTTGTCACTTTCAGTTTATCAACTGAATTGCTTGAGGACAAGCAAAGGTTTAAGCTTGGGGGAGTTGATATGTCTCCATCGTATCTACTTTTCCAAACACTTTTGCCCTTGTTTTGGACTCTAATTTGCATGATTTGAATGGAACTAACCCGGACTGACGAGGTTTTTAGCAGAATTGCCATGGTGTTATTTTTGTGCAGAAATAAAAGTCCAAACACCACGAAACTTTTTGGAGATTTTTTATGGACCAGAGCACCCAGGATGGGCCAGAGCAGCACCTAGGGGGTGCCCCGAGGGGGGCACAACCCACCAGGGCGTGCCTGGGGGCCCAGGCGCGCCCAGGTGAGTTGTGCCCACCCCGGTGGCCTCCCGCACCCCCTCTTTACCCTATAAATTCACAAATATTCCGAAAACCCTCGGGGTTAACCTAGATCAGAAGTTTCACCGCCGCAAGGCTCTGTAGCCACCGGAAACCAATCTAGACCCCGTTCCGGCACTCTGCCGGAGGGGTGAATCATCATCGGTGGCCATCTTCATCATCCCGGCGGCCACCACGATGAGGAGGGAGTAGTCCACCCTCGGGGCTGAGGGTTTGTACCAGTAGCTATGTGTTTAATCTCTCTCTCTCTCGTGTTCTTGAGATGTCATGATCTTGATGTATCGCGGGCTTTGTTAATATAGTCCGATCATATGGTGTTTTCCCTCTCTATCTTGTTGGCATTCAACTCGCGGATTCCCGAGGTGACATTGGGGTAATCTATGCATAGGGGTTGATGCACGTTCTTGTCTTTGTTTCTCCGGTAGAAATCTTGGGGCACTCTTTGAAGTTCTTTGTGTTGGATTGGTATTATGAATATGAATTTGCTTTGGTGTTATTTTAGTACGAAGTTTAGGATAGATCGAACGGAAAGAATAGCTTTATGTTATTTTAGTAGGAACTCTTGAATAGATCGAACGGAAAGAATAGCTTTGAGGTGGTTTCGTACCCTACAAACAATTTGTTCTTATGTTCTCCCCTAGATAGGAACTTTGGAGTGATTCTTCATCACACTTTGAGGGGCGGTTATATGATCCAATTATATTAGCACTGTTGAGAGATTGCACTAGCGAAAGTACGGACCCTAGGCCTTGTTTTCAAGCATTGCAATATCGTTTTTGTGCCCGTTTACTATTTGTTACCTTGCTGTTTTTATTTATTCAGATTATAAAAATATATTTCTACCATCAATATTACACTTTTATCATGATCTGTTCGCCGAACTAGTGCACCTATACAATTTGCCATTGTATTGGGTGTGTTGGGGACACAATAGATTTCTTGTATTTGGTTGCAGGGTCGTTTGAGAGAGACTATCTTCATCCTACGCCTCCCACAGATTGATAAACCTTAGGTCATCCACTTGAGGGAAAATTGCTACTGTCCTACAAAACTCTGCGCTTGGAGGCCCAACACGTGTCTACAAGAATAAAGTTGCATAGTAGACATCAGGGCCCAGAGATACTTCTCCGATACTCGGAGTGACAAATCCTAATATCGATCCATGCCAACCCAACAAACACCTTCGGAGACACCAGTAGAGCATCTTTATAATCACTCAGTTACGTTGTGACATTTGATAGCACACAAGGTGTTCCTCCGGTATTCGGGAGTTGCATAATCTCATAGTCAGAGGAATATGTATAAGTCATGAAGAAAGCAATAGCAATAAAACTAAACGATCATTATACTAAGCTAACGGATGGGTCTTGTCCATCACATCATTCTCCTAATGATGTGATCCCGTTCATCAAATGACAACACATGTCCATGGTCAGGAAACTTAACCATCTTTGATTAACGAGCTAGTCAAGTAGAGGCATACTAGGGACACTCAGTTTTGTCTATGTATTCACACATGTTTTGTCTATGTATTCACACATGTACTAAGTTTCCGGTTAATACAATTCTAGCATGAATAATAAAAATTTATCATGATATAAGGAAATATAAATAACAACTTTATTATTGCCTCTAGGGCATATTTCCTTCAAATACTACCCATAGAATCATCAAAATAAGCAAACAACACATAGAAAACAGAATCTGTCAAAAACAGAACAGTCTGTAGCAATCTAGCTAGTTCGAATACTTCTGTAACTCCAAAAATTCTGAAAAATTGGACAACAGAGGAAATTTGTATATCAGTCTTGCGTAAAAAATTCAGAATTTCATCAAGCTTCTGTGACTTTTAAAAATTCTGGGACTAAGCGCAAAAGTTTCTGTTTTTCAGCAAGATCAAATCAACTATCACCGTAAGCTATCCCAAAGGTCTTACTTGGCACAAACACTAATTGAAACACAAAACCACATCTAACTAGAGGCTAGATGAATTATTTATTGCAAAACAGAACGTAAATGCAAAAACAAAAATTAAATTGGGTTGCCTCCCAACAAGCGCTATTGTTTAACGCCCTTAGCTAGGCATTGGTAATTTTAATGATGCTCACATGAAAGACAAGAATTGAAGCACAAAGAGAGCATCATATAGCATGTGAAAAACACATCTAAGTCTAACATACTTCCTATGCATAGGCATCTTATAGGCAAACAAATTATCACAGCAAGCAAAAACTGGCATATGCAAGGAATAGGAAAGGAACAATAGCAATCTCAACATATTAACAAGAGGTAATTTAGCAACATGAGAATTTCTAAACCATATTTCCATCTCTCATAATAATTACATGTAGAATCATAGTCAAATTCAACAATATAGCTATCACATAAAATTTTCTCTTTATGATCCTCATGCATGCAAAGTTGACACTCTTCCAAAATAGTGGGATCAACATAAGATAAAGTCATGACCTCTCCAAACCCACTTTTAGTATTATTGCAAACATTATTATCAATCTCATATTCATCATGGGGCTTAAATATTTTTTCAAGATTATAAGAAGAATCACCCCAATCATGATCACTGCAACAAGTAGTAGACATAGCAAAATTAGTATTCCCAAGCTTAGGGTTTTGCATGTCATTAACATAACTGACATTAATATAATTTATAATAACATCATTGCAATCATGCTTTTCATTCAAAGATCTATCGTGAATCACTTCATCACAATTTTCAGATTCACGGATTTCAAGCACAACTTCATAAAGATAATCTAGTGCACTCAGATCACTAGCAATTGGTTCATCATGATTGGATCTCTTAAAAAGATTAGCAAGGGGATGAGGATCCATATCAATAGATTTTTAGCAAGCGAAGATGCAAGCACATAGAAGGCACATGGCAACACACGCAAAGATAGCAAACGAGCAAAAAAAGGCAAACGAAAAGACGAACGGAAGAAGGGCGAAAAAAATGGGCAAAGGAAAAGGCAAATCTTTTCGAAAATCGTTTAGAAGTGGGGGAGAGGAAAACGAGAGGTGAATGGAGAATAATGTAATGCAAGAGATGACCGTTTATGATGGGTACTTGGTATGGCTTGACTTGGCGTAACGGCGCCAGAAATTCTTCCTGCTACTTCTTGAGCTTGCGTTGGTTTTTCCCTTGAAGAGGAAAGGGTGATGCAACAAAGTAGAGATAAGTATTTCCCTCAGTTTGAGAACCAAGGTATCAATCCAGTAGGAGACAACGCACAAGTCACCGAATACCTGCACAAACAATCAAAATTTTTGCACCCAACACGATAAAGGGGTTGTCAATCCCTTCACGGTTATTTGCAAAAGTGAGATCTGATAGAGATAGATAAACGATAAAGTAAATATTTTTGGTTTATAGATCAGAAAGTAAAAGATTGCAAAATAGTAGATCGGAAACTTATATGATGGAAAATAGACCCGGGGGCCATAGGTTTCACTAGAGGCTTCTCTCAACATAGAAAATATTATGGTGGCTGAACAAATTACTGCCGAGCAATTGATAGAAAAGCGCAAAGTTATGACGATATCTAAGGCAATGATCATGAATATAGGCATCACATCCGTGTCAAGTAGACCGAAACGATTCTGCATCTACTACTATTACTCCACACAACGACCGTTATCCAACATGCATCTAGAGTATTAAGTTCATAAAGAACGGAGTAATGCATTAATTAAGATGACATGATGTAGAGGAATTAACTCAAGCAATATGATGAAAACCCCATCATTTTATCCTCGATGGCAACAATATAATACGTGCCTTGCTGCCCCTATTGTCACTGGGAAAGGTCACCGCAAGATTGAACCCAAAGCTAAGCACTTCTCCCATTGCAAGAAAAACCAATCTAGTTGGCCAAACCAAACCGATAGTTCGAAGAGAATTACAAAGATATCAAATCATGCATAAAAGAATTCAGAGAAGATTCAAATAATATTCATAGATAAGCTGATCAGAAATCCACAATTCATCGGATCTCGGTAAACACACCCCAAAAAAGTATTACATCAAATAGATCTCCAAGAACATCGAGGAGAACATGGTATTGAGAATCAAAGAGAGAGAAGAAGCCATCTAGCTACTAGATATGGACCTGTAGGTCTGTGGTAAACTACTCACGCTTCATCAAAAGGGCAATAGAGTTGATGAAGAAGCCCTCCGTGATTGAATCCCCCTCCGGCAGGGTGCCGGAAAAGGTCCCTAGATGGGATCTCACGGGTACAGAAGGTTGCGGCGGTGGAAAAGTATTTTCGTGGGTGCCTCTGTTGGTTTGGGGATATATGGGAATATATAGGCGCAAGAATTAGGTCAGGGGGTGCACGAGGGGCCCACAAGGGTGGGGGCGCGCCCTCCGTCCTTGTGGCTCCTCCGACTTCATCTCCAAGTCTCCTGGTTGTCTTCTGGTCCAAGAAAAATCATTGCGAAGGTTTTATTCCGTTTGGACTCCGTTTGGTATTCCTTTTCTGCGAAACTCAAAAACAGGGAAAAAATAGGAACTGACACTAGGCTCTAGGTTAATACGTTAGTCCCAAAATTAATATAAAATAACATATTAATGCATATAAAACATCCAAAATAGATAATATAATAGCATGAAACAATAAAAAATTATAGATACGTTGGAGACGTATCAGAGACCGCCTACCAGGCGGCTGCCCTCTAGGAAAGCGAGGAGGACAAGCAGCGCAAGGCGAAGGAGGAGGCGGCGGCATACCAAGCGCGCATGGCAGAGGCCATGGCGCTCTCCGCTGCCGGCGACTGCGTCGTTACCACCGTTGAGGCCTCCGTCCCCCGTCAAGGCCGAGCCGGCGCCGACCCCCATCAAGCCGGAGAGCTATTCATGGAACGGGGTGGTGCGCGAGTGGGTCAGTGCGCCACCCATCTGGTTTGAGGCGACGCCGACGCAGGAGCAGCTCTACCTCGAGCAATGGCGGCAGTAAAGGCTGGTCGAGGAGCGCTGCGAGGGTGAGTACCTCGAGCAGCTGGAGTGCGAAGGAGGAGCACCTTGCCCGCGGTGGGCCAGCCTAGCCGGTGGCGGTACAGCCAGCGGCGTATGACGTCGCTACAGCCTGGGCGACGGCGCTCCCCTGGGTTGGCCCGACGCCAACGCTTATTGACCTCACCGGCCCCGACAACAACGACGAGGACGCCTAGGGCAGTGCGCCTCCTCATAGTTTTTAGTTTTATTTAATGTTTTAATTAATGTAAAAGTGGACTCATGGACTCTCGCGGGCCTTTGTGGCCGGCATTAATGTTTAATTAAGGTTTTATTTTTCAAAATGTTTGTGATGTTTTTTTTGCGCGACCTTAATAATTGAGTCAGACCAACGTAGGGTGCAAGCGCTGACTCAAACGCGAAAGCGGACATGGGTGTCCGCCGGACCGACCCAAATGGACAAGAAGCGAACAAAATCGTCGTCCGTTTGGGTCGGCGCCTTGGAGCTGCTCTAGAGCTATGATACACATTTTGCGTACTCCCGAATATTTCTTTACAGAATCTGAGATACTATGCAAATAAGGCAAGGACCTGAAAGGTTAGGGCTTGTTTTGTTGCCTGCATGATGCCCAGCCTCGCTCGCGCGGGACGTAAACGGGTCAATTGGTTGCCTGCTTTTACTGTCCGGTCCGCATGACACGAACCTTAAAACAGCTCCGAGCCAGGCCCGCTGAAAACTGCTGAATCAGTAGTTTCTCTGGAGCCAGGCCGAGCAGAAGCGCAGCGAGCGAGCACCTGCACAAGGAGAAACAGGGGGATGCGAGGTGATTACGTGGTGTCTTCTTCAACCTTGAGTAACCTCCTCTCTAATCTGCTCTCTCCTTTGTCCCTCTAATTTACACAACGATACTTCAATTCGAGGTAACCTCTACACGAAAAAAGATGCACATCGATGCTATGGTTCCATTCAGGCGATCGGTTTGTAATTTCGTCGAACGTACATGCTCAATTTCTTGTTCTCTTTTACAGCTATTTTGGATGAATTTTGTCAGATTCGTCGCGCATGACCGGTTGTTTGAAATTTCCTTTGACCAGAAGCCTACTCTCGCAGTTCCGCACAACATTCGTGTTGCAAGTTTACTGTTTCTACAATCGTAGACGGGAAGATCTACATATTTCTCATGGCTGTACATATGAATATGTGTGCTGTGATTTAAGACACTGCTTATCATTCCTCTGCCCGGCGTGGTTTCTCTCGGTCTCCTCTCTTGCATCTTGCTGCGGCAGCGTCATCGTCGCCGTCGTTCATCTCGGCCTTCTCTCCATAATCCTACTGCAGTTAAGCCGCCATGGCGCGCACCCTGACGGGGTTCTTCTCCTCTGTTCTCTGCCACCGACAGGGTCGATCATCTTGGCCTACTCTCTCGTCCCACTACACTGGAGTCGTTTCCGGCGTCGATCATCTCGGCCTCCTCTCTCGTCCTACAACGGACGATACCAGGGCGCGAGCACTGCATTCTCCTCTCCTGTCCACTGTTTTTGCGCAAGCAGCGCAACTAGTTCACTGTCGGTGTCGCTCGCCGTGCGCCGACGGGGTCGCTCGCCCACGACTCCATGCTCGTCATGTCGGACACGGCTCCACGGCCACTATCCACCGCAACCGCCATGGTCCGGCGCACACTGCATTTCTTCTCCCCTTCCTCTGCTAGCTCTTAACCCTGTGTGCTAGATGCAAGTGCTAGCTTTTAATCATATCCTATGCAGGCAACCAAACAGCGTGTAGTTGTAATGCGTCGAGACAATGCAGGAAACCAAACAATTTGCAGATGTCGCATATAAAACTGTTTTTTGAGAGTCAGGTTGGATTGAGATGTATATGTAACGCACACACTCTTCACTACTGCAACCAAACACGCCCTTAGTAGCTTTGCTTGATTGACTGCGCCACCCACCGCAGTGCGGTCCCAAGCCAAAATCTCCGCCGAGCAGAACAAAGGAAGCGGGAAACGGAAAAAACCACGCGCGGTTCCGAACGAAGATGGCAACCGTCCCCCCGCTCGATCCGACTACTCGAATTCGGACGCGAAACTTAATTAGTCGACAAAGGTCGCGCGGCGCTCCGCGAAGGCGCGGCGGCAACCCCATCTACGCAGGCCGCCCGCCGCACTCCGATTTCAAGCAGGAATCACGGACCAACCCGATCCTCCCGCCCATAGATACTCTCCCTCCACGCATCGCCTCATCTGACCACCTCGCTGCAAACCAAGATCCGCATCTGCCGATTAGGGTTTACTACGATTGGTATTTGGTGAGCAGCTTCGAAAGGGGATGGGTACGGTCGGCGCTTGGAGGCGAGCACAGGATGGTTCCGTCACTACCGGTGAAGCCGTCGAGGACCTGGATCGATCTCCCATCGCCGCCGCCGGCGGCGGCGGCGGCCAGCACGAGGCTCCGAACACCGCGGGCACACGGGCCGCGCCCATTGACGTCGAAGCGCTAGGCGACGAGGTGCGTTTGCTCTCTGCCCCCTTGTTTCAATCACCATGATTTTATTTTGACATCGAGATGATGTTTCGTTTTAATTTAGAGGAGGTCGAGAGCTAAGATAAAGCGCCGTGTGGTTGTTGTGGATCTGGAGGCGGATGCTGATCAGGAAGGTGAGTTTACTGCTGATCTCGAGTTGTTTAATACTGCGAGTGCTAAATTGCAAATCATAGGTTGGTAGTTACTGCAGAATATTGAGTACTTGGTTCAATTTACTTCTACCTTTTATGTTCATGCTCCGATTGGCGCATATTTCTTCTTTGGGATAAGTGTGAAACTGAACTTAAGATTTTTATTTCACATGCTCTGTTTTTTCTTCCAAAAGTACATACTCTGTAGTTTATTGTTAAAACAAACTTCAGTCTAATGGAGGCATAAATAAGATGTCATAAATATTACACTGATAAAGATGTTTGTTTGGGCGGCATCTGATTCCATGTTTTCCTTGCAACTAAAGGTTGTGGTGATGCAAGAACAACATTTAACCGTCTCAGTGGGAACAAAAGGCGGAAGGTTCCACCTGTTATATCCCTTTCTCCGGACAGGGAAGAAAGATCCAGCAATCAGGTTTTAATTTTCTTCATTTGTTTTGTGAATTAAAGTTTTTATGCTTTACAGATTACCATAATTAGCCTATGTATTATTTTCTCAAGGTATATGGCATCTATCTTTATCCATTAAACTTAAGCAAACCGGTAGAATGGAACATCTATAATTATGCTACATCTGTGCCGTGCTTTGCTCTCTCTTTCTCTCTTTTCAGAATATTCAGGTGGGCACTCTGCAATGCACTAGAGTGTACATATATCTTTCCATGTACTCCCTCCGTCCGGAAATACTCGTGGGAGAAATGGATGTATCTAGACATATTTTAGTTCTAGATACATCCAGTTTTATCAATTTCTCCGACAAGTATTTTGGGACGGAGGGAGTATTTGTTGAGCAGAAATGGAACCAGTGACATGAAACTTTGATCCATATCCAACATCTTCTGAACACTGCACTACTAATGCTACATACTCTCAATTGATAATTTTGAACATGTACCTTCAATTTTGTTTTGAAACACTGCATCCTTATTTCTGGTTGAATTGTGATTCTTTTGTGCTGTACATGGGCTATGTCGTAAGCTCACCCTTTCTAACCTTCACAGCGAAACAGCACGGTGCGAGTCAGTAGACCAAGTGCCAATGCTGCTCCAAACGAACCGACGTTCACTTGCCCGGTGTGCCTGAACAAGATGGAGCTGCCGTCCGCGACAAGCTGTGGCCATGTCTTCTGTGAGAAGTGCATCAAGGCGGCCATCAAGGCCCAGAAGAAATGCCCTACTTGTAGGAAGAGGCTAGGGCCGAAGAGCTACCGCCGAGTTTACCTACCTGCAACTGCTGATCAAGTCTGAGCTTAAAGTCCTCCCTTTTTTTCAGACTATCTTGGCGGCAAACAGCTTAGGATGGTGCGCAATCAAGAAGTTAGAGCCGCTGCCTTTTCCAAGTATTGCATGAACTTCATAGCGTGTGACTTGTATTCTGGAACAGGTCGGTGACTATAGATAGAGTGATGCTCTGGTCGGTTGTGTGCATTGATCGATGCACCACCTGGGGCGCCGCCTTAGTTTTCTTCTAAAAGATACTGCCTGATGATCTTGACTTGAGATCATGGTTCTTGAATTTGCATGCCCTTCTGAAGTGTGGTGCAATAGTAGGTTTTGCATTTTCTATGTCTGGCATAATTTTCTTGGGAGACAATGACGCACCAGTGTCCTTTCTCCATTCCATGCACATAAACAGCCAGCATGCAGGTTTCGGATCAAACGGTAGATCTCCTGAAAAATGATGAGGAATTTTGGACTTGCCCCTATGTTGATGTCGCAACAACCGGCTAACCCAATTCTCTGAAGTGATGGGAGGTTCTGACCCTGAGAAAATGACTGAACCCTTACCCTTCATTGGCCGATCAGATCCGCCCGAACTGGTGATGTGATGTGATCTGATCTGATCGACTCGGGCAGCAGCGCTAACTTGACGAACATGTCTATTCGAGAAACTTGAGGAACGATCTTTTAAAAAAAAAACTTGAGGAACATGTCATGGCTCTCGCACCAGCAAGGATTGCTTTTGACGAAACGTCTTTCAGAGAAGCTCCACTAGCCTGTCTTTTTTTTTACTTTATTTATTATTCCTCCTTACTTAATCCTTTAGGTCTTCTTTTTCTTTCAGTATCGCTATCCGGGGGGAAGGGCGGGGAATAGCATAATACTCCATCACATGACAGTATTCCTCTTTTTCACCCCAAAAAATGATCTTCAATCAGGTGAGCGCACCGTGCCCGGAGCAGATGCCGAAATGGGCTTCGATTGGACCTGCCTTGATTTGGACACCCACCCATGTGTTGAATGGAACCAGATCGAGATTTCGATCATCATGACTGCATGAGCCTGGAACCTCAAGGTTCGTCCATCGGAATCATGGCTCCTCACTCAAGAACCTTCCACGCATCATCTACTCAGGCGGTCAGGCCCACCCCGGGCCGGGCTACCCACTATATTGTGGGCCTCGGTCATGTGAGCCTGGCCCGGGGGCCACCTGCTGCCGGTTGACGACGTACCGCCCCTGTCATCAGTCGTCACCGGATGCTTCAGGTTTGTGCGTGAGATCAGTCGATTCCTCGTGCGCGCGCCAAATTATGGCGTGGATTACCTTCATTTGCTCTCGGCGTGATGCCGGAAGTATGGTCGGCGTGGACATGGGGCGCAGCAACATCCAACAATGTCGAACGCGTCATTTTCTTACAGCGATTTTTGAAAGAAGAAGAAACTTCAATGTTCTCCTCGCTGTTGCGCTTTTGTGCGCTTTTGTGCGCTCTAGAGTCTAGACCATAGTAATGGCTGAGTGCTGATGGTTGGCAGCATTTCAGGACACAAGTGTTCTTTTTTACGGGCAAGAAGACAAGGTCTTTAACCTCTGTTCGGAGAGAGACCTGGACGCAAATCCGGAAAACGACGAGTTCGGCGACGCGTTATCATAGTACGACTACACTGAAGAAAATATTTACTGTACTAGGCAAATCCTGGCATGCGAGAGCTACCGAGAAGTCCTAGGCAAATCTTGGTTTAGTCAAACTCGACCTAGTGTGGCGCAGCGTACGAATGCGATTAATTAACCAGGCCGCGAGGAGACTGGGGAGGCGACAAACATCCCGTGTGGTTTTACTTTGTGCGCGTCGGGCTCTGAATCTTATCTGACCTGCTGTCTCTAGGTCCGCCCCTAAAACGCATGGAATTATTTAGCCGCGTAGCCTGTGCTGGAAATCTTCCTGCTACTAGCACGATCCAAGACCAGCCAGAGCGCGTTGTCAGCCCTGACGGACGCCTCTCGTTTCTCTCCGAATGTCGACAAGGCATGCATGGTAATTCCGTGTAGGCCAAGGGGGCCTTGGCAACGATCCACCACGGGTGCACGCACCGGCACCGGGCAGCCTCCTCGTGAACAGTGGTCTCCCTGTGTGCACAGTGGTGCGTACTCCGCCTAGTGCCCATGCCGCGGCGCCGCGCGCGCGTGCACGTGAGACTCTTGATCCCGCGTCGCGCTCTCACGCGCACGGGTTGAATCGATCCATCTCGTGCCGATCGTTTCACCGGTTTGCCCATGGCGGAAAAAGTTCATTTTAAACCTTAAACTTATAGATGTTCGGCGAATCAAACATTGGAGTCCAATTCTCTGTCGTTTGCACCCTGAACTAACAAATTTCGGTTTATACCAATCCAGATGCCGTTCCCAAACAGGGATTATTGACGTGGCAAAGGTATGGCCGGGATGGGTCGTTCCGCGCGCCGCGCCTGCGTCGATAAGAGTGGGCCGACCCAGTTCTGTCCATCATTTTCCTTCGTTCTCTCCACACCCCCTGCCTTCCACCTTCTCTCGCGACGGCCATGGTGAACGGTGGTTGATCAGCGGGGCTGTGGGATCGTGACGACGCGACGACGCATCGAAGAAGAAGGTAATGTTCTGGACTCCCTCCTCCCATGTTATTCATAGTTTAGAGTAGTAGTGGCATTAGGGTTAGGGTTTTGAGCGACAAGTTTGGGGATGATTTTGGTGACACAAAAGGCTAGGTTTTTTGTGAAGAGGAATAGCTTCATATGCTTTATTTTGATCGCATTGTATGTTTATTTCAGTGAAATCATGGACCCTAGTGAGATTTTGAAAGTTTAATTTCATATGAAAGGGGAGTTCGTCCGCATTGGTCCAAATTTGGACTATGTTGGGGGAGGGGGTGGGGGGGGGGGAGAAAAACAATGTCAGAGATTGAGAGGGATAGATTGTCTCTACAGGAAGTGAAAGGTTACATGAAAGATCATATTCAATTGAAGAAATCGATGAAGTTCTATTATGCTTCATGGGAAAGAGCTTATCAATGGCTTGGTGTTCATTAATGATGATAGTGGGTGTGTGAAGACGGCTGATTATATTTGTGTTGGAGGAGTTGCTGATGTGTATGTGGAGTACTGTCGTGGTTTTGTCATGGCAGATGCCATAGTGAAAGGACTTAAGTGCGAGGCCATCGCTACGATGATTAGCTTGTCGGGGTTGAGCGGGACGAGGGACACGAGTTTACCCAGGTTCGGCCCCTCACAGTGGAGGTAAAAGCCTACTCCTGCTCTTGCTGCTTATTGCTTGAGTGTCGATTACAAGGGAGCGGATTCGCTTAACCTAGCTCTCGATTGAATGTAACCTGTCTATTCTATGCTGGGACTCGCCTATATACAGGTCGAGGTTGCCGGCTTACAAGAGTCCGGGCTGGGTTATGACCCGTGACCGAGTCATACTCTAAATCACCTTGCCTAGTAAGGCAAGTCATCAGATGGCGGCTTACACCTTTGGGCCACACGCTGTCTTCTGGTCTTGGGCTTTAAGTCGGCCCATCTTGTGAGTCGCCCCTTCGGTGCTTGGGCGTGTCTGAAGCCTTAACTCCGTGAGTCGCCAATGGTCTAACCCGGCCCTTCCTGGGCGGGTTAAATCGCGGGGTCATATCCCAACATTAGGCCCCAGATTGATTTAAACTTATTCATGTCAATCTTAAACTCCTCCGTCTTGCGAATCTTCCTTTCACTTCTCTTAATCTTCATCTATAAAATCTTCATAACCCGCCATGAAAAAAAGATGATGTCACTCCCGTGATTCCAGGAATACCTTCATGACGTCATAACAAATCTTTGTAAAAATCCATCATTCCGAAAATCGAGGCGTCCCTTTCTTGTAAAATTTATTATGCCTCCTTGATTCTCGCACCCGCCATTTACTGTTACCTTTCCCTTATAAATAAGCACGAGGGCCCTCCTTTTATCTTTTACCTCTTCTTCTCCACTTCTTCTTCCTCGTGAGTCCCTTCGCAACCGGAGCTCCGCCGCGCCCCTCAGCCCGCGCCAGCTTTCTTCGCTCGAGGTCGCAACACCACTCCGCCGTCGTCAAAACTCTGTGGCGCGCCCCCGCCTTCCTTCATTGCCGCCAGGTACCCCTTTCCTTCTTTCTCAGATCTATACTAGGTCACCTGAGTTCGTGGAGTTCGTCGGCGTCCACCCCTTTCTTAGTTCATCATATCTTTGAATAGAACATGTTTTTGATCCGGAAAAACACCATAGAAGTATTGCGGTAGCAGTTTTGACACCATCTCGCACCTTGGATAACTTGTATTCTCTCCAGAATCAATGTGTAGTCTGCTAGTTCTTCCGGCACCACCTTTTAGGTTTAGCAATTATTTTTCTTTTTGAACTGCCCACAGATCCATAAATATAGCTGTTGATTGTGAAACTTGTTTGCTTCACACTTAGCAGAATTTTCAACAATCTTGAACTTTAGATAACCCGCCTCTGCATCTTGGGCGGCTTAGCTATATATCAATAATCTGCCGTTGTTCTAGAGACTGCATCTCTTACATAACCCACCTCTGTTTCGGGCGACTTATCTTTATATTGCTTTACTCATGTGATAATGATAGCGAGTCATTACTTCTTTTAAGTAACCCACTATATTCTGATTCCACATTTCCGTCATCCTTAGGCGACTCAATATGACGAAAACCACCCTTTCCAATTGGGGCCCTTCCCTCATTAGTGAAGAGGTCCTTAAGGATTATGCGGGCCAAGGTCTCTTGGCGACTAAGGAAGAGATAGGCTGGCGAGTTAGCCAAGGAGAAAACGTACCCAATCCTGGTGAAGGAGAAGTGATAGTTTTTACTGATCATATTATCAGAGGCTTTACACCGCCTGGGTCGAAGTTTTTTCGGGACGCCTTGCACTATTTCAATCTTCATCCTCAAGATATAGGCCCAAACTCGGTGTCAAACCTTTGCCACTTTCAAATTTTCTGTGAAGCTTATTGCTACTTCTTGAGCTTGCTTTGATTTTTCCCTTGAAGAGGAAAGGGTGATGCAGCAAAGTAGAGATAAGTATTTCCCTCAGTTAAGAACCAAGGTATCAATCCAGTAGGAGACACAAGCAAGTCTCCAATCTATGCACCTGCACAAACTAACAAACACTTGCACACAACGCGAAAAAGGGGTTGTCAATCCCTTCACGGCCACGAACAAGAGTGAGATCTAATAGAGATAGGTATAAAAAATAAATAAAAGAGCAAACTAAAGTAAATATAAATAAATTGCAGCAAGGTATTTTTGGGTTTTTTGGTTTATAGATCTGAAAATATATGATGGAAAATAGACCCGGGGCCATAGGTTTCATTAGAGGGTTCTCTCTTGAAAGAAAGCATACGGTGGGTAAACAAATTACTATCGAGCAATTGACAGAAAAGCGCAAAGTTATGACGATATCTAAGGCAATGATCATGAATATAGGCATCACGTCCGTGTCAAGTAGACCGAAACGATTCTGCATCAATTACTATTACTCCACACATCGACCGCTATCCAGGATGCATCTAGAGTATTAAGTCCATAAGAACGGAGTAACGCCTTAAGTAAGATGACATGATGTAGAGGGATAAACTCAAGCAATATGATGAAAACCCCATCTTTTTACCGTCGATGGCAACAATACAATACGTGCCTCCCTACCCCTTCTGTCACTGGGTGAGGACACCGCAAGATTGAACCCAAAACGAAGCACCTCTC
The DNA here is from genome assembly GCF_018294505.1 of Triticum aestivum. Taxonomy (NCBI): domain Eukaryota; kingdom Viridiplantae; phylum Streptophyta; class Magnoliopsida; order Poales; family Poaceae; genus Triticum; species Triticum aestivum. The sequence continues at coordinate 235,612,788 of NC_057814.1, read as the reverse complement.
CCACAAGAAAAACCAATCTAGTTGGCCAAACCAAACTAATAATTCGAAGATAAATGCATAGATATTTAATCATGCATAAAGAGTTCAGAAAAGACTCAAATAAAATTCATAGATAAACCGATCACAAATCCACAATTCATCGGATCTCGACAAGCACACCGCAAAAGAATATTACATCGGGTAGAACTCCAAGAACATCAAGGAGAACACGGTATTGAAGATTGAGAGAAGAAGCCATCTAGCTACTAGCTATGGACCCTTAGGTCAGTGGTAAACTACTCACGCTTCATCGGAAGGGCAGCAAGATTGATGTATAGGCCCTCCGTGATCGAATCCCTCTTCAGCAGGGTGCCGAAAAAGGCCCCAAGATGGGATCTCACGGGAACAGAGCCTTGCGGCGGCGGAAAAGTATTTTGGTGGATGCTTATGATGTTGGGGGAATATTTTGGAATTTATAGTTCAAAGATTAGGGTTGGGGAACACCCGAGGTGTTCACAAGCCAGGGGCACGCCCTGAGGGCTTGTGGACCCTCGGGACTCCTCTAACCCCCTCTCCAAGTCCTACGGGTGTCTTCTGGTCTAAGAAAAATCATCGCGAAAGTTTTATTCCGTTTGGACTCCGTTTGATATTCCTTTTCTATAAAACTCAAAAACAAGAAAAAACAGAAACTGGCACTGGGCTCTAGGTTAATAGGTTAGTCCAAAAAAAATATAAAATAGCATATTAATACATATAAAACATCCAAAATAGATAATATAATAGCATGGAACAATAAAAAATTATAGATACGTTGGAGACGTATCAAGCATCCCCAAGCTCAATTCCTGCTCGTCCTCGAGTAGGTAAATCATAAAAGTAGAATTTTTGATGTGGAATGCTACCTAACATATTTATCCATGTAATCTTCTTTATTGTGGCAAGAATATCCAGATCCATAAGATTCAAAAAGTTTAATATTGACATAAAAACAACAATACTTCAAGCATACTAATAAAGCAATCATGTTTTTTCAAAATAACATGGCCAAAGAAAGTTATCCCTACAAAATTATATAGTACGATTATGCTCCATCTCCATCACACAAAGTATTTCCTCATGCACAACCCCGATGACAAGCCAAGAAATTGTTTCATACTTTTAGTGTTCTCAAACTTTTTCAGCTTTCACGCAATACATGAGCGTGAGCCATGGATATAGCACTATACGTGGAATAAAACATGGTGGTTGTGGAGAAGAAAAAAAGAAGGAGAAAGTCTCACATCAACTAGGCGTATTAACTGGCTATGGAGATGCCCATGAATAGACATCAATGTGAGTGAGTAGGGATTGCCATGCAACAGATGCACTTAGAGCTTAAGAGTATGAAAGTTCAAAAAGAAACTAAGTGGGCGTGCATCCAACTTGCTTGCTCATGAAGACCTAGGTCAAATTGAGGAAGCCCATCATTGGAATATACAAGCCAAGTTATATAATGAAAACAAATTCCCACTAGTATATGAAAGTGAAAAAATAGGAGACTCTCTATCATGAAGATCATGGTGCTACTTTGAAGCACAAGAGTGGAAAAAAGATAATAACATTGTCCATTCTCTCTTTTCTCTCATTTTTTTATTTTTATTTGGGCTTCTTTGTCCTCTTTTATTTTTATTTGTGCTTCTTTGGCCTCTTTTATTTTTTATAAAGTCCGGAGACTCATCCCAACTTGTGAGGGAATCATAGCTTCCATCATCCTTTCCTCACATGGGACAATGCTCTAATAATGATGATCATCACACTTTTATTTACTTACAACTCAAGAATTACAACTCGATACTAGAACAAAATATGACTCTATATGAATGCCTCCGATGGTGTACGAGATGTGCAATGATCTAGAGTGACATGTATAAAAAATTATGAACGGTGGCCTTGCCACAAATACTATGCCAACTACATGATCATGCAAAGCAATATGACAATCATGGTATGTGTCATAATAAACGGAATGGTGGAAGTTGCATGGCAATATATCTTGGAATGGCTATGGAAATGCCATAATAGGTAGGTATGGTGGCTGTTTTGAGGAAGGGTAAATGGTGGGTTTAATGCACCGATGAAAGTTGTGCGGTACTAGAGAGGCTAGCAATGGTGGAAGTGGGAGAGTGCATATAATCCATGGACTCAACATTAGTTATAAAGAACTCACATACTTATTGCGAAAATTTATTAGTCATCAAAACAAAATACTACACGCATGCTCCTAGGGGGATAGATTGGTAGGAAAAGACCATCGCTCGTCCCCGACCGCCACTCATATGGAAGACAATCAAAAAATAAATCATGCTCCGACTTCATCACATAGCGGTTCACCATACGTGCATGCTATGGGAATCGCAAACTTTAACACAAGTATTTATACCAATCAACAATTACTCACTAGCATGACTCTAATATCACCATCTTTATATCTCAAAACAATATGCAAGGAATCAAACTTCTCATAGTATTCAATGCTCTTTATATGAAAGTTTTTATTATATCCCTCTTGGATGCCCATCATATTAGGACTAAATTCATAACCTAAGCAAATTAACATGCTGTTTAAAGACTCTCAAAATAATATAATTTAAGTATGAGAGTTCAATAATTTCTATAAAATAAAGCCACCACCATGCTCTAAAAAGATATAAGTGATGCACTAGAGCAAACTGCCTAGCTCAAAAGATATAAGTGAAGCACATAGCTTATTCTAATAAATTCACGATTCATGCGTGTCCCTCTCAGAAGGTGTGTACAGCAAGGATGATTGTGGCAAACTAAAAATCAAAGACTCATATCATACAAGACGCTCCAAGAAAAACACATATCATGTGGTGAATAAAAATATAGCCTCACGTAAATTACTGATGGAACGAAGACGAAAGTGGGGATGCCATCCGGGGCATCCCCAAGCTTAGGCTCTTGGTTGTCCTTGAATATTACCTTGGGGTGCCTTGGGCATACCCAAGCTTAGGCTCTTGCCACTCCTTATTCCATAGTCCATCAAATCTTTACCCAAAACTTTAAAACTTCACAACACAAAACTCAACAGAAAACTCATGAGATCCGTTAGTATAATAAAATAAATCACCACTTTAGATACTGTCGTGAGCTCATTCTAAATTTATATTGGTGTAATATATACTGTATTCCAACTTCTCCATGGTTCATACCCCCCGATACTACCCATAGATTCATCAAAATAAGCAAACAACACATAGAAAACAGAATCTGTCAAAAACAGAACAGTCTGTAGCAATCTGGAAACTTCATATACTTCTGTAACTTCAAAAATTATGAAAAATTAGGACCATCTGGGCAATTTTTATATCAATCTTGTGTAAAAACTTCAGATCAAAAGCACGTCTCTGTGATTTTTTTAAAATTCTGGCAATGAGTGCAAAAATTTCTGTTTTTCAGCAAGATCAAATCAACTATCACCATAGACCATCCCAAAGGTCTTACTTGGCTCAACACTAATTAAAACACCAAAACACAAACTATAGAAGTAATAATGTGTATATATTGAAAAACAGAAACAAAAACAAAAAACACAAAATAAAATTGGGTTGCCTCCCAACAAGCGTTATTGTTTAACGCCCCTAACTAGGCATAAAACATAGATCTAGGTATTGTCATCTTTGATATTAAATCCATAAGTAGCCCTCATAATAGATTAATATGGCAACTTAATTTTGTTTCTTGAAAAGTGTTCCATGCCCTTCCTTAACGGAAATTGAAATCTAATGTTTCCTTCTTTCATATCAATAATTGCACCAATCGTTCTAAGGAAAGGTCTACCAAGAATAATAGGACATGTAGGATTGCAATCTATATCAAGCACAATAAAATCTACGGGCAGAAAATTCCTATTTGCAACAATAAGAACATCATTAATCCTTCCCATAGGTTTCTTTATAGTGGAATCCACTGGATGCAAATTCAAAGAACAATCATCAAGTTTATGGAAACCTAGCACATCACATAAAAGTTTTTGGAATCATGGAAACACTAGCACCCAAATCACACAAAGCATTACACTCATAGTCTTTAATTTTAATCTTAATAGTAGGTTCTTACTCATCATAAAGATTTATAGGGATAAAAACTTCCAACTCAAGTTTTTCTTCAAAAGATTTCATCATAGCATCAACAATATGTTTAGTAAAAGCTTTATTTTGATTGTAAGCATGCGGTGAATTCAACATGGATTGCAACAAGGAAATACAATCTATCAAAGAACAATTATAATAATTAAAATCCTTGAAATCCAAAAGAGTGGGTTCATCGCTACTTAAAGTTTTGACCTCTCCAATCCCACCTTTATCAATTTTTTCATTAAGATCTTTAAACTCCAAATTATTGGGATGCCTTCTAGCTAAAGTTGACTCATCTCCAGTCCCATCTTTATCAAGATTTATATTAGAAAACAAAGATTCAATAGGAGTCACACCAATCACTTAAGTTCTTCATCATTATTTTCACAAGAAATAGAAGAACACACTTTTACAAACCAATCTCCCTTAGCACGCATCCTAGCGGTTCTTTCTTTACATTCATCAATAGAAATTTGAATAGCTTTCAAAGATTCATTAATATCATACTTGGGTGGCATAGATGTAATCTTTAAAGAATCAATCTCAAGAGAAATTGTATCAACGTTCCTAGCCAAATCATCAATCTTAAGCAAATTTTCTTCTACCATAGAATTGAAATTCTTTTGAGAACTAATAAAATCTTTAATATTGTTCTCGAGATAAGAGGGTATTTTATTATAATTTCCATAAGAATTGTTGTAGGAATTACCATATTTATTAGAGGAATTACTAGGAAACGGCCTAGGGTTGAAATTACCTCTATATGCGTTATTACCAAAATTGTTCCTACCAACTAAATTCACATCCATAGATTCATTATTATTCTCAATCAAAGTGGACAAAGGCTTATCATTAGAATCAATAGGAGCACTCTTACTAGCAATCAATTTCATAAGTTCACCCATCTTTCCACTCAAAGTATTAATTTCTTCAATCACATGCACCTTTTTACTAGTAGAAGATCTTTCGGTATGCCATTGAGAGTAATTAGCCATAATATTATCTAGGAGTTTAGTAGCCTCTCCTAATGTAATTTCCATAAAAGTACCTCTCGCGGCAGAATCTAAAAGATTTCTAGATGCAAAATTCAATCCGACATAAAAAAATTGTATGATCATCCATAAACTTAAACCATGAGTAGGGTAATTTCTTATCATCAATTTCATCCTCTCCCAAGATTGTGAAACATGTTCATGATCAAGTTGCTTAAAATTCATTATATCGTCCCTAAGGGAGATGATCTTAGCGGGAGGAAAATACTTGGAAATAAAAGCATCTTTACACTTATTCCATGAATCCATACTATTTTTAATCAAGGATGAAAACCAACTTTTTAGCACGATCTCGTAGTGAGAACGGAAATAGCTTCAATTCAACAATATCATTATCCACATTTTTTTCCTTTGCATATCACACAATTCAACAAAAGTATTTAGATGGGATGCGGCATCTTCACTAGGAAGGCCAGAAAATTGTTCTTTCATAAAAAGATTCAACAAAGCGGCATTAATTCCATAAGATTCCGCACTAGTGGCAGGAGCAATCGGAGTACTAATAAAATCATTATTATTAGTGTTGGAAAAGTCGCACAATTTGGCATTTTCTCGAGACATTGTGACAAAGCAAGCAATATAGCACACGGGCAAACAAAAGACAAACGAAAAGACGAACAATGAAGGGCGAATAAAAAGGCAAATATTTTTGTGTTTTCTGAAAACGTTTTAGAAGTGGGGGAGAGGAAAACGAGAGGCAAAAGGCAAATAGTGTAAGTGCAAGAGATGAGAGTTTATGATGAGTACTTGGTAGGCTTGATGTAGAACCTCCCCGGCAACGGCGCCAGAAATTCTTCCTGCTACTTCTTGAGCATGCGTTGATTTTTCCCTTGAAGAGGAAAGGGTGATGCATCAAAGTAGAGATAAGTATTTCCCATAGTTAAGAACCACTTGCACAAACTAACAAACACTTGCACACAACGCGAAAAAGCACTACAAAAAATACACTTCCGTGATGATACGTGTTTGTCACAGTAGGTCACGTTTTCTGACATGCATGTACATCCATGACGATTTTATGACAGAATCAACATAGTCATACCTGTGCTATCGTAGAAGTGTTCCATGACATTACCAAAATTATCATGACGGAAGTGTCCACTTCCATGACGATAAATCGCACGTCATAGAATTGCTTTCGTCAAGGGTAACCGACACGTGGCATCCACCGTAATGGGTCGCCGTTAAGCTATTGGGTTCCGGTTTGGATCCGATAACCCGTTAACAGCCCGAACCAATGGGGATTTTCCACGTGTAAAATTCTCAATGGCCAGAGGAACCACGTGTTGGCTCACCGTTGGGACAGATGTCATCCACTCATTGGACAGAAGGCGCATATGATACGTCGACATGTGGCATGGCACAACAGAGGCCCATTCCTGTGAAAAGGCCGGCCCGTTTGACTTGGTCAAATGGTAGCGGTCTGGCCCACGGAAAGCCTGTTAACGGCTTGTTCGCATATAGCCCATTTACAACCCGCTAACTCACGACCCGTTACGGCCTATCCAAATTAGGCCCGGTAGCTTCATCTGGGCCATCCAATATGATTCCAGCCCGTTGTAACTTCCGGCCCATGTATGGCCTAGGACGTCTTTCGGCCCATATGAGGCCCTTTGTAACTCTAGGCCCATTAACAACACATGGTGAAACTGGCCCGTAATGAACAGTGTATTGCTTTATACCCATTAACGGCCCATTATTCCATTAGGCCATTTCCAGCCCATGTTATCCTTCGGCCTTCTCAGGGCCCATTTATTCTTGGGCTCATTTCCAGCATTCGGTTACTTACGGCCCATTACTGGCCTTTTCTGCTTGTGGGCGAAATTCAGCCCGTGGTTACAGTCGGCCCGTTTGTGGCCCGTTAATCCGTTGGGCCATTTTCATAGCGTCATCAAATACGGATGATTAAGGACGGCCCGTTATGGTCGGCCCATGAACGGATGATTCCAACTCTATCTCGTTTACGGCCCATAATGCGGTCCATTATTGGCCCATGTTCAGCCAATCGATCATACGGCCCGTAGAAGGCCCATTGATGCTACGACCCGTAGAAGGCCCATTGTTTCTATGGCCCATAGAAGGCCCATTGTTTCTACAGCCCGTAGGAGGCCCAGGGTCACTACAGTAAATATGTAGCCCATGGTTATTGTGGCCTAGTTTTAAAAAATAGGTTATTGCGGCCACTAGCAAACCGCGGAAAAAAGAACTGCACTGACTACAAGCAAACAAATAAAAAAGACAACAAGGAAATAAATAAGCAAGCAAATTACGCTAGGCTATCACGGATATTACACACATTACATCCACTGGGCATCAAAGTTTGCCACAAGTGCAAATATAGGGAACAAAACAGCATATCACATACACTGGTTGTCAAAGTTGGCGACCAGTGCAAATAAATGCCACAGCAAAACAAGTCCAGAACTGAAACCACTTCAGAAGAGCTCAAGAAACAATATCCTGGGTACCCATAATGCTGTCAAGATGCTTAGCAAGCTTATTAACTTTCTCTTGTTTGGCGCTTAAATCCTCCAGCGCTTGCTGTTGCACCAGAAAGTATGCATCTGAATTCTGCAGGGACTTCCTCAGTCCTTCGGCTTCTTGCCGCAGCATAGCTGACTGATGCCTTTCAGCTTGTAGCTGAGACTGAAGAAGCCGAAGTGATTCAGGCAGCAAGTTCGAAGAGATTGTGCCAGCGGTACTGGCCAGTAACTCGAACACTACATCAACGCATAACTGTGGGGTTGTCTCAGTGTCTACAAGATCGTTTTTATCACCTTTCTTGGAGACCAACAGGGTTGTCTCACTATCTTGAACCTTATCTGCATTACTTTCTCTACCATTGCATAGTGGGGTGCTCTTCTCCAATATTCTGTTCGCATTCTACAAGAGAAACAAGCAGACACATCACAGGTTTAGCATGTAGTATACGAAACTCATTTTGGTAAACCGGTTCAGTAGTAAGGTGGACAGGATAACAACATGAAACAAACATATATCTATGTACTATGGTCACTGTATTGTCCATATCATTCTAGTTTATGTTGCCATATCAAGATAGAGACACAATTCTAATCATATATTTTTAAGACACAACAGCATAGACAGAATATAAGTGTGAGAAACTACACAGCACTGGCAACACTTGTAATGTGCATCACATGAGAACATAACTGTTTATACAACTAAAACTAAAATCAACATAGGGCAATAAGTTAGAATAGCAATCCAGTTAAAGAAATAGATTTAAAACATACCTGTTGTGCCATTAGTTCCAATTGGATCCTTCAAATTCGAAAGTAGTTGGTATGAGTAAATACTGTGATGCAAGGACAAAGGAGTATGGACCATAGCTACGTAATCTGACCTGAGAACAGTTGCTCTTCTGCTTTAAACGTGGAGTTTGGGTTCGCTGTGGTGGTCTTCGTGCTTTGGGCACTGCTGTTGCTTTACAAACTGCTCGTGTGGGGGTACTTTGTGGTGGAAATGGTGTTGTGTCAACTAGAAGTGGGTTACTCTCCGCTGGGGTTGGGGTTAGATGGGTTGTAGCTGGTTCTCTGTCCAACGGTGTAAGTGTGCAATTTGGAAGAGTCTCGATTATGTGTGGTGGGGCTAGTTCGTGGGCCAGTACAACCATGGTTCTATCTGCATCGACGTGTAGCATCGTCTTTTGTGAAGAACAGGTTTTTACTCCCTTAGATACTGCCATCATCTCCTCCAATTCAAATGGCTTATAAACAAGAAAAGAAATTGAACGTACAGACATTGTATGATAGACAGATGTGGTAATTCACATATATGTTGTCTAACCAAATAGGACAACATGACACAATTTCACATATATGATGGCTAACTAAACAAGATAGCATGACACAATTTCAGATATATGATGGATAACTTAACAGGATATAATGGCATAATTCAACATATGATGAGTATTTAAACAGGATGACATGACAAAACTATATGATGTCTTTCTAAAATAGGTTGAGAGGAAATAATTCACATACATGTTGTCTAAGTATACAACATGGCATGATATAATTGACATAATTGATTCATGTACTAAGCAGCTCGCACTCGCATGTATGATCCCTAAACTAAGCAGATGGAATTGAATATTGTGCATATGATGTCTAAACTAAGCAATGCAAGACACCATATGCATGATATGAGAAATATAAACATTGCAAATTAGAGCATACACCTCAGGTGGGATATAGGACTGGTCATCTGTCTCTGAATCCTCCTCTGAGGAGCTAGTTGTAACCATCGAGATATATGCTTCAACAGGTACCATTGCCTGCTCTGAAGACCTTGTTTTCACGCCAGATTTTTTCCATAACCGGCTCAAATGGCTGATACACATGAAGAGTAGTTCAATATACACAGATTGTCGACAGATGGAATACATAATGAAAAAAGGATGACATGAGATATTCACGTATATGATGCCTGGCTACATGGCGGTGCATAATTCACATATATGATAACCGTCTGAAAAACATGGCATTTCATAATTCACATATCTGATATAGAAAGCAAACAGGAGGCATTCACACAAAGCATGTCTAATCTAAGCAGATGGCATGGCAATGCAAGACACCATATGCATGATATGAGCAATATAACCCTACCAAGTTAGAGCATGCACCTCGGGGGAGGGGGGGGATACGACTGGTCATCTGTCTCTGAATCCTCCTCTGAGGAGCTATCTGTAACCAGCAAGAAATCTGCATCGACAGGTAGCACTGACTGCTCAGAAGACCTTGTTTTCACTCCAGATTTTCCCATGACCGACTCAAATGGCTGATGCACAGGAAGAGTAGATGAATGTATAAACATTGTTGACAAATGGAATACATTATGAAAAAAATATGGCACGATACAATTCACATATACGATGACTGGCTAAACAGGATGGCATTGCATGATTCACGTATATGATGCCTGGCTAAAGAAGATGGCATTGCATAATTCCCATATACTCCCTCCGTTCCTAAATATTTGTCTTTTTAGAGATTTCAAATGGACTACCACATACGGATGTATATAGACATATTTTAGAGTGTAGATTCACTCATTTTGCTCCGTATGTAGTCACGTGTTGAAATCTCTAAAAAGACAAATATTTAGGAACGGTGGGAGTATGATATAGAAACCAAACAGGTGGCATTCACACAAAGCAAATCTAAACTAAGCTGATGACATATAAGATGTATAATGTAAGCAATGCGAGGCGCCATATGCATGATATGACCAACATCAGCATGCCAGGTTAGAGCAAACACCTAGGGGGTAAATAGGAGTGGTCGGCTCCCTCTGAATCCCCCTCTGAACATTTATCTTCCTCTGGAATACAATCTGGAATGGCGGGAGGGGGGCCCACTTCTCCCACCATGGAGCGGCGTCTGCATGACATTATATTCCCACGCAACGGTCTTCTCTTTTTCTCTACATGTTCAGTATGATTGTGTACAATAACTGACATGCATAATAAAAAACATAGTTAGATTATGTAAGGCCTAAGGGGTGCATGCAGAAATTAAGACTGATGGTAGCAAACGAGTGGATAGATCCAAAACTAATGATAGCAGGTAGATTATAGCTTCAGTTTAAAAAGATAGACGATGGATCATCTACTGTTTGTTGCCCACCCAACATGGACCACATAAAAGACCCCAGATGAACCAGATAGTAGACATATACTATTCGTTGCTACCTCGATATGTGCCCCACAGGCATTTTAAAACTCAAGTTTGAACATTAGTTTGGACCTGACTCGGAGTCTAAGAAGTGAACAGGACGATAAATTAAAGTAGCAGGAATAAAAACCGATGTATAACGTAAGCAGACACGAAAGAGTGCGACCTCTCTTCCGGAACTGTGTAGTCCTCAGGTTCATCTGCTCAGTTGATGATGGTAATGCAGTTGGCGTGGCTGCCGACAACGGGGAAGATGATCTGAGGCGGCGAAAGAAAGTCAGCAGGCGGAATCTCTGCCGTAGTGAACGCTTCCGTCGGTGGTGCACCTCAGGTGGGGTGGATGACGGCATGACAGGAGCAGGACATAACACATAGAGTTTTCTTTGACGCCTATCTGAAAATGAAGTAAATCTATAAAGGCTCCTTAGAATTGGAGGATTCTATAAACACAGGAACAGGAAAAACACATGGATAGGATAGGAATGCACGTGCAAAACAGAGCATTTGCAAACATATGATTTCTGTCAACTTGGGTGTTTGGTTCACATGAATTGGAAGAACACAGGAATGGAGACACATGGTCAAATTAAAGTCAAACCACGTGAAAATGAAAAAAATAAGAATCTTATTATGCCAGTAATGCAATTAGTCCTGTTCTTCATGCATAGTAATTTGAAAAGGACGTCCAAGTGGTTATTAAAATTCCTACATTTTTTCTTTGAAAGAGACACCAAAGGAAAACAATCCTCCAGTTTTGCTTTGCTCCATTCCTTCTAACCAAATGCATGAATAGTAGTACCATAGTAAAGTTTCCAATTCCTATGTTTTCCTTCACTTTTTCTTTGAACTAGTGGCGGCAGTCTTCAACAGGCTGAAGCCTGCCCTCGAAATATTTTGTGAGCTTAGATTTGGTCCACATTAGTATCATATAATGGCTATCTTGCTAAACCGATTAAAATTGTGGTTCAAAAGAGCATTTAGTTTTCTCCATGTTAACTTTGTGACCACGATTCATTTATTTCTAGATTTGCAACTACTTTGAACCAAAAAATCCCTGAGGGTTTTACCAGAATGCAGAGTAACAAAGTGATGCGACGAGTGTACAATTTCTTTGGCATAGCCTTGTCGACCTCAACATCATTGGGTTGGACGTGGAGGATGGTGATGCTGGTGTGACTATCGGAGGTGGGGAAGAAGATCTGAGGCCTCTGGAAACGGCGCCGAGGGTACTGCTCCGCTGTGATGGATGGTTCCGTCGTTGGAGCAGTTCCGGTGAGGTGTACGGCGGCGAGGCTGAAGCAGGACAAGACAGACAACGTTAATCTGAAGTATAGGGCAAAACTGAATTTTATTGTTGAAACTGATTGAACTAGTAGCAGAGCATTGCAATAGAAGTTTAGGGCGTTCGAGCACTAGTAGCAGAGAAGCAGTGATCTAAATCAGCAGCCGATCGAGCAAGGAACGCACTAGCAGAGAGCAACTCGTGCAGCAGCACCGCGAGCGAGTGCTAAAGCAACAACTCCTGTAGCTGCCGAAGGTCATGCAGCAGCAGCAGCGCGAGCGAGAGTAAGAGCAGAGCATCAGCAGGAACGAGAGCAAGAGCGGAGCAGCAACAATAGCAGAGAAGAGCAGTAGCACGAACGAAAGTAAGAGCAGTGCAGTAACGCGACCGACACCAAGAACAGAGCCGCATCGTGAGTGAGAGCCGGAGCAGCAGCAGCAGTAGCAGCGCGAGCGAGAGCCGGAGCAGCAGCAACTAGTGCCGGTGTGGAAGTCACCGCCAAGGAAGCAACGACATGTGGGAGAGATGCCGTGGATGAAGTGGCCGGTGACGGCGCCGTCAATGGAGACCCGGCATGGCTGCTTGATACGTCTCCAACGTATCTATAATTTTTTATTGTTCCATGCTATTATATTATCTGTTTTGGATGTTTAATGGGCTTTATTATACACTTTTATATTATTTTTGGTACTAACCTACTAACCCAAGGCCCAGTGCAAATTGTTGTTTTTTTTGCCTATTTCAGTGTTTCGCAGAAAAGGAATATCAAATGGAGTCCAAACGGAATGAAACCTTCGGGAGAGTGATTTTTGGAACAAACGTGATACAGAGGACTTGGAGTGGACGTCAAGAAATCAACGAGGAGGCCACGAGGTAGGGAGGCGCGCCTGCCCCCCTGGGCGCGCCCCCACCCTCATGGGCCCCTCGCAGCTCCACCGACCTACTTCTTCCTCCTATATATACCATATACCCTGAAACCAACCAGGAGCACCACGAAACCCTATTTCCACCGCCGCAACCTTCTGTACCCATGAGATCCCATCTTGGGGCCTTTTTCGGCGCTCCGCCGGAGGGGGAATCGATCACGGAGGGCTTCTACATCAACACCATAGCCTCTCCGATGATGTGTGAGTAGTTTACCACAGACCTTCGGGTCCATAGTTATTAGCTAGATGGCTTCTTCTCTCTCTTTGGATCTCAATACAAAGTTCTCCTCGATCTTCTTGGAGATCTATTCGATGTAACTCTTTTTGCGGTGTGTTTGTAGAGATCCGATGAATTGTGGTTTTACGATCAAGATTATCTATGAACCATATTTGAATCTCCTCTGAATTCTTTTATGTATGATTTGTTATCTTTGCAAGTCTCTTCGAATTATCGGTTTGGTTTGGCCTACTAGATTGATCTTTCTTGCAATGGGAGAAGTGCTTAGCTTTGGGTTCAATCTTGCGTTGCTCGATCCCAGTGACAGAAGGGGAAACGACACGTATTGTATTATTGCCATCGAGGATAAAAATATGGGGTTTATATCATATTGCTTGAGTTTATCCCTCTACATCATGTCATCTTGCCTAATGCGTTACTCTGTTCTTATGAACTTAATACTCTAGATGCATGCTGGATAGCGGTCGATGTGTGGAGTAATAGTAGTAGATGCAGGCAGGAGTCGGTCTACTTGTTGCGGACGTGATGCCTATATACATGATCATGCCTAGATATTCTCATAATTATGCACTTTTCTATCAATCGCTCGACAGTAATTTGTTCACTCACCGCAATACTTATGCTATCTTGAGAGAAACCACTAGCGAAACCTATGGCCCCCGGGTCTATCTTCCATCATATAAGTTTCCAATCTATTTTTACCTCACAATCTTTACTTTTAGTCTTTACCATAAAAATACCAAAAATATTATCTTATCATCTCTATCAGATCTCACTTTTGCAAGTGGCCGTGAAGGGATTGACAACCCCTTTATTGCGTTGGTTGCAAGGTTCGTATTTGTTTGTGTAGGTACGAGGGACTTGCGTGTGGCCTCCTACTGGATTGGTACCTTGGTCCTCAAAAACTGAGGGAAATACTTACGCTACTTTGCTACATCACCCTTTCCTCTTCAAGGGAAAACCAACGCATGCTCAAGAGGTAGCAAGAAGGATTTCTGGCGCCGTTGCCGGGGAGTCTACGCACAAGTCAAGACATACCAAGTACCCATCACAAACTCTTATCCCTCGCATTACATTATTTTCCATTTGCCTCTCGTTTTCCTCTCCCCCACTTCACCCTTGCCGTTTTATTCGCCCTCTCTTTTCGTTTGCCTCTTTTTTTCCCGCTTGCTTCTTGTTTGCTTGTGTATTGGATTGCTTGCTTGTCACGATGGCTCAAGATAATACTAAATTGTGTGACTTTGCCAATACCGACAACAATGATTTTCTTAGCACTCCGATTGCTCCTCTTACCGATGCTGAATCTTGTGAAATTAATGCTGCTTTGCTGAATCTTGTCATGAAAGATCAATTCGCCGGCCTTCCTAGTGAAGATGCCGCTACCCATCTAAACAACTTTGTTGATTTCTGTGATATGCAAAAGAAGAAAGATGTGGACAATGATATTGTTAAACTGAAGCTATTTCCTTTTTCGCTTAGAGATCATGCTAAAACTTGGTTTTCGTCTTTGCCTAAAAATAGTATTGATTCTTGGAATAAGTGCAAAGATGCTTTTATCTCTAAGTATTTTCCTCCCGCTAAGATCATCTCTCTTAGAAACGATATTATGAATTTTAAGCAACTTGATCATGAACATGTTGCACAAGCTTGGGAGAGGAATGAAATTAATGATACGTAATTGCCCTACACATGGTTTGAATTTATGGATGATTATACAAAAAATTATGCCGGATTGAATTTTGCTTCTAGAAATCTTTTAGATTCGGCCGCGGGAGGCACTTTTATGGAAATCACTTTAGGAGAAGCTACTAAACTCCTAGATAATATTATGGTTAATTATTCTCAATGGCACACTGAAAGATCTACTAGTAAAAAGGTGCATGCAATTGAAGAGATTAATGTTTTGAGTGGAAAGATGGATGAACTTATGAAATTGTTTGCTAATAAGAGTGTTTCTTCTGATCCCAATGATATGCCTTTGTCTACTTTGATTGAGAATAATAATGAATCTATGGATGTGAATTTTGTTGGTAGGAACAATTTTGGTAACAACGCTTATAGAGGAAACTTTAATCCTAGGCCGTATCCTAGTAATTCCTCTAATAATTATGGTAATTCCTACAACAACTCTTATGGAAATTTTAATAAGATGCCCTCTGATTTTGAGACTAGTGTTAAAGAATTTATGATTTCTCAAAAGAATTTCAATGCTTTGCTTGAAGAAAAATTGCCTAAGATTGATGAGTTGGCTAGGAACGTGGATAGAATTTCTCTTGATGTTGATTCTTTGAAACTTAGATCTATTCCACCTAAGCATGATATCAATGAGTCTCTCAAAGCTATGAGAATTTCCATTGATGAGTGCAAAGAAAGAACCGCTAGGATGCGTGCTAAAAAAGATTGCTTTGTGAAAGCGTGTTCTTCTAGTTTTCATGATAATAAGGATGAAGATCTAAAAGTGATTGATGTGTCTCCTATTAAATCTTTGTTTTGCAATATGAATCTTGATAATGATGGGACTGGAGATGAGTCAACTTTAGTTAAAAGGCGTCCCAATGATTCGGAGTTTTTAGATCTTGATGCAAAAATTGGTAAAAGTGGGATTGAAGAGGTCAAAACTTTACATAGCAATGAACCCACTATTTTGGATTTCAAGGAATTTAATTATGATAATTGTTCTTTAATAGATTGTATTTCCTTGTTGCAATCCGTGCTAAATTCTCCGCATGCTTATAGTCAAAATAAGGCTTTTACCAAACATATCGTTGATGCTTTAATGCAATCTTATGAAGAAAAGCTTGAATTGGAAGTTTCTATCCCTAGAAAACTTTATGATGAGTGGGAACCTACTATTAAAATTAAAATTAAAGATCATGAATGCTATGCTTTGTGTGATTTGGGTGCTAGTGTTTCCACGATTCCAAAAACTTTGTGTGATATGTTAGGTTTCCGTGAATTTGATGATTGTTCTTTAAACTTGCACCTTGCGGATTCCACCATTAAGAAACCTATGGGAATAATTAATGATGTTATTATTGTTGAAAATAGGAATTATGTGCCCGTAGATTTCATTGTCCTCGATATAGATTGCAATCCTTCATGTCCTATTATTCTTGGTAGACCTTTCCTTAGAACGATTAGTGCAATTATTTATACAAAAGAAGGGAATATTAGATTTCAATTTCCGGTAAGGAAAGGCATGGAACACTTTCCTAGAAGTAGAATTAAATTACCTTATGAATCTATTATGAGAGCTACTTATGGATTGCATGCCAAAGATGACAATACCTAGATCTATCCTTGCCTTTATGCCTAGCTAGGGGCGTTAAACAATAGCGCTTGTTGGGAGGCAACCCAATTTTATTTTATTTCTTTATTTTTGGTTATGTTTAGTAATAAATCTTTCATCTAGCCTCTGGTTGGATGTGTTTTCATGTTTTAATTAGTGTTTGTGCCAAGTAGAACCTATAGGATCTTCTTGGATGATAGTTATTTGATCTTGCTGAAAAAGTCAGAAACTTTCTGCTCACGAAAAAAATTGTTAAAAATCACCAGGACGTGATAAAATACTGATTCCAATTGCAGTAGATCAATAAACAAATTATCTAGGTCGTCCTATTTTGGTAGATTTTTCTGAGTTACAGAAGTTTGCGTTAGATACAGATTACTACAGACTGTTCTGTTTTTGACAGATTCTGTTTTTCGTGTGTTGTTTGCTTATTTTGATGAATCTATGGCTAGTATCGGAGGTTATGAACCATAGAGAAGTTGGAATACAGTAGGTTTAACACCAATATAAATAAAGAATGAGTTCATTACAGTACCTTGAAGTGGTGTTTTGTTTTCTTTCGCTAACGGAGCTCATGAGATTTTCTGTTAAGTTTTGTGTTGTGAAGTTTTCAAGTTTTGGGTAAAGATTTGATGGATTATGGAACAAGGAGTGGCAAGAGCCTAAGCTTGGGGATGCCCAAGGCACCCCAAGGTAAAATCCAAGGACAACCAAAAAGCCTAAGCTTGGGGATGCCCCGGAAGGCATCCCCTCTTTTGTCTTCGTCCATCGGTAACTTTACTTGGAGCTATATTTTTATTCACCACATGATATGTGTTTTGCTTGGAGCGTCTTGTATGATTTGAGTCTTTGCTTTTTAGTTCACCACAATCATCCTTGCTGTACACACCTTTTGGGAGAGACACACATTAATCGGAATTTATTAGAATACTCTATGTGCTTCACTTATATCTTTTGAGCTAAATAATTTTGCTCTAGTGCTTCACTTATATCTTTTAGAGCACGGTGGTGGTTTTATTTTATAGAAATTATTGATCTCTCATGCTTCACTTATATCATTTCGAGAGTCCTTTAGAACAGCATGGTAATTTGCTATGGCTATAAAATTAGTCCTAATACGATAGACATCCAAGATGGGTATAATAAAAACTTTCATATAAGTGCGTTGAATACTACGAGAAGTTTGATACTTGATGATTGTTTTGAGATATGGAGATAGTGATATTAAAGTTGTGCTAGTTGAGTAATTGTGAATTTGAGAAATACTTGTGTTGAAGTTTGCAAGTCCCGTAGCATGCACGTATGGTAAACGTTGTGTAACAAATTTGAAACATGAGGTGTTCTTTGATTGTCATCCTTATGAGTGGAGGTCAGGGACGAGCGATGGTCTTTTCCTACCAATCTATCCCCCTAGGAGCATGCGCGTATTGCTTGGTTTTTGATGACTTGTAGATTTTTGCAATAAGTATGTGAGTTCTTTATGACTAATGTTGAGTCCATGGATTATACGCACTCTCAACCTTCCATCATTGCTAGCCTCTTCGGTACCGTGCATTGCCCTTTCTCACCTTGAGAGTTGGTGCAAACTTCACCGGTGCATCCAAACCCCGTGATACGATACGCTCTATCACACGTAAACCTCCTTATATCTTCCTCAAAACAGCCACCATACCTACCTATTATGGCATTTCCATAGCCATTCCGAGATATATTGCCATGCAACTTTCCACCGTTCCGTTTATTATGACACGCTTCATCATTGTCATATTGCCTTGCATGATCATGTAGTTGACATCGTATTTGTGGCAAAGCCACCATGCATATTATTTCATACATGTCACTCTTGATTCATTGCCCATCCCGGTACACCGCCGGAGGCATTCATATAGAGTCATATTTTGTTCTAGTATCGAGTTGTAATCATTGAGTTGTAAATAAATAGAAGTGTGATGATCATCATTAATAGAGCATTGTCCCAAAAAAAGAGAAAGGCCAAATAAAAAAAGGCCCAAAAAAAAGAAAATAAAAAGGGACAATGCTACTATCCTTTTTCCACACTTGTGCTTCAAAGTAGCACCATGATCTTTATGATAGAGAGTCTCTTGTTTTGTCACTTTCATATACTAGTGGGAATTTTTCATTATAGAACTTGGCTTGTATATTCCAACAATGGGCTTCCTCAAATGCCCTAGGTCTTCGTGAGCAAGCAAGTTGGATGCACACCCACTTAGTTTCTTTTGTTGAGCTTTCATACATTTATAGCTCTAGTGCATCCGTTGCATGGCAATCCCTACTCCTTGCATTGACATCAATTGATGGGCATCTCCCTAGCCCGTTGATTAGCCGCGTCAATGTGAGACTTTCTCCTTTTTTGTCTTCTCCACATAACCCCCATCATTATATTCTATTCCACCCATAGTGCTATATCCATGGCTCACGCTCATGTATTGCGTGAAAGTTGAAAAAGTTTGAGATTACTAAAGTATGAAACAATTGCTTGGCTTGTCATCGGGGTTGTGCATGATGAGAGCATTCTTGTGTGACGAAAATGGAGCATGACCAAACTATATGATTTTGTAGGGATGAACTTTCTTTGGCCATGTTATTTTGAGAAGACATAATTGCTTAGTTAGTATGCTTGAAGTATTATTATTTTTATGTCAATATTAAACTTTTATCTTGAATCTTTCGGATCTGAACATTCATGCCACAATAAAGAAAATTACATTGAAGAATATGCTAGGTAGCATTCCACATCAAAAATTCTGTTTTTATCATTTACCTACTCGAGGACGAGCAGGAATTAAGCTTGGGGATGCTTGATACGTCTCCAACGTATCTATAATTTTTTATTGTTCCATGCTATTATATTATCTGTTTTGGATGTTTAATGGGCTTTATTATACACTTTTATATTATTTTTGGGACTAACCTACTAACCCAAGGCCCAGTGCAAATTGCTGTTTTTTTTGCCTATTTCAGTGTT
This sequence comes from Triticum aestivum, assembly GCF_018294505.1. Taxonomy (NCBI): domain Eukaryota; kingdom Viridiplantae; phylum Streptophyta; class Magnoliopsida; order Poales; family Poaceae; genus Triticum; species Triticum aestivum. The sequence goes on along the minus strand of NC_057814.1, from coordinate 235,593,195 downwards.
TCACAGAAAAGGAATATCAAACGGAGTCCAAACAGAATGAAACCTTCGGGAGAGTGATTTTTGGAACAAACGTGATCCAGAGGACTTGGAGTGGACGTGAAGATATCAACGAGGAGGCCACGAGGCAGGGAGGCGCGCCTGCCCCCTGGGCGCGCCCCCACCCTCGTCGGCCCCTCGCAGCTCCACCGACCTACTTCTTCCTCCTATATATACCCATATACCCTGAAACCAACCAGGAGCACCATGAAACCCTATTTCCACCGCCGCAACCTTCTGTACCCGTGAGATCCCATCTTGGGGCCTTTTCGGCGCTCCGCCGGAGGGGGAATCGATCATGGAGGGATTCTACATCAACACCATAGCCTCTCCGATGATGTGTGAGTAGTTTACCACAGACCTTCGGGTCCATAGTTATTAGCTAGATGGCTTCTTCTCTCTCTTTGGATCTCAATACAAAGTTCTCCTCGATCTTCTTGGAGATCTATTCGATGTAACTCTTTTTGCGGTGTGTTTGTCGAGATCCGATGAATTGTGGGTTGTTGATCAAGATTATCTATGAACAATATTTGAATCTCCTCTGAATTCTTTTATGTATGATTTGTTATCTTTGCAAGTCTCTTCGAATTATCAGTTTGGTTTGGCCTACTAGATTTATCTTTCTTGCAATGGGAGAAGTGCTTAGCTTTGGGTTCAATCTTGCGTTGCTCGATCCCAGTGACAGAAGGGGAAATGACACGTATTGTATTGTTGCCATCAACGATAAAAAGATGGGGTTTATATCATATTGCTTTAGTTTATCCCTCTACATCATGTCATCTTGCCTAATGCGTTACTCTGTTCTTATGAACTTAATACTCTAGATGCATGCTGGATAATGGTCGATGTGTGGAGTAATAGTAGTAGATGCAGTCAAGAGTAGGTCTACTTGTTGCGGACGTGATGCCTATATACATGATCATGCCTAGATATTCTCATAATTATGCACTTTTCTATCAATCGCTCGACAGTAATTTGTTCACCCACCGTAATACTTATGCTATCTTGAGAGAATCCACTAGTGAAACCTATGGCCCCCGGGTGTATCTTCCATCATATAAGTTTCCAATCTATTTTTACTTCGCAATCTTTACTTTTAGTCTTACCATAAAAATACCAAAAACATTATCTTATCATCTCTATCAGATCCCTCTTTTGCTAGTGGACGTGAAGGGATTGACAACCCCTTTATCGCGTTGGTTGCAAGGTTCTTATTTGTTTGTGTAGGTACGAGGGAGTTGCGTGTGGCCTCCTACTGGATTGATACCTTGGTTCTCAAAAACTGAGGGAAATACTTACGCTACTTTGCTGCATCACCCTTTCCTCTTCAAGGGAAAACCAACGCATGCTCAAGAGGTAGCACTGCTCCGCATCGAGCACCGGTAGCCCAGTGAGATCGAATAAAAGATAAAATGCAGCTGTGAGTGCAGAACCTCCTTGGTGGCGCCGAGTAGGCCTCGACTTCATCGGAGGAATTGGTGAGGGTGCTGCGGTTCCGGTGGGGCAGGTCAAGACAACGCTGTGGGGATCGAGGTGGTGCGATAGACGAGGCGAACATCGGGGCAACTCCTTGGAGGTGGAGGACGGGGCGACTGATCCAGCGGGACGACAAGATCGACGACGGATCCTCATCTGGTGCGGTGGATGAGGGACGACGAGCTGTTGCGGTGGACGACGTCGTCGGGGAAGAGTCTCTGGCTGGGCAACGGTCGGGAGGCCGACGGAGGAGCGTTGGGTTTCGCGGGTTTTGGCGGCCTCGGTGTACGAAGGGGGGGGGGACGAAGGGGAAGGTAGGGGAAGCCATGGCTTAGGGACGCGCTTGTCCGAAATGTAGGGTAAGTTACCAGTGTACCCCCACCGGTTTTGACCATCGACATCAAGCCGGCATTTTCGGCTGAGGGGTAGAAGGGGGATTTCACGTGTCTGGGATGCGGAACCGATTTCGGATGAGGAGGGAGTTTTCGCGCGCATCAAAATTTCGGGATAACAAGGCGCGGCGCGCGTTGAAGAGGCGGGAGTTTCACAGCAGAAGAGACAAAAGATACTCGAGCTTGAAAATTTTGGGATAACAAGGCGCGGATTCCATGTTTGGCAGAACAAACTTAACGTGTACAAAAAAACAATTCATACAAGACACAAGAGAGTCATGTCCCCTTTTACTATATTGCTATAAATGCCATTGAAAAAACTACAAGAAAAATGTAAAAAAATCGGGAGAACAAGATTACCCTGTACAGTACCAAATCAATTCGCACTTCCCTCAACAACGACAAAAAACAAATCAATTCCCACCACAAGAAAGAGTCATGTCCCTTTTTATATGATTAAAAATGCCAGGATCTCGAATTTCAATTTTTGAATCCACGTTATGTTGAATTCGAATATATCGTTAGGTGACCTTGCGGTTTATAATGGATGTAGTCCTACATTTTGATCTTCCATCATATATGAACATTTTACTCCACCCTATGAACATATATATTGTCGTCTACCATATGGACAAAATTTGAATCAATTTTCCTTATTTGAATACGATTGTTGTCAAGTCCATCATTTAAATATTATCTTGATAACAGAAAACATGCATATAGCAGTAATCATATTTCACTATGAACTACATGTACCATACGATCTCCAATTCAAATATTTGTATCCATTTTATGTTGAATTCAAATCACAGTACATTGGTCTAGGTAGCAAGATGTTCGGGATAATCTAAACCCTGTTTTCATATGTATAATTTTTTGCTGAATTGGGACAAGTTTTAGTATAAGCTTCTTGCAAACCGGAGATTCTCTCAACAAGCCTCGTGGTTCTGAGAGGGAGCGTGTCACATTTGTGTGCAAAACGATGTACGCTGCCTCCCCCTAATTTTCTTTACAGAGGCAACATAGAACTATATGAGTGCCCTCTTAAATTTTGGAATTATTTCGGGTTCGTTAGGCCTTTTTTATACACTAGCAAAACATGCCCGTGCGTTGCAACGGGAGGGAAAAAAGCATCTTTCATACACACATCCGACAACATCAGCAAACAACATTCTTAAAAAAATCTTTATTGACACAATTTCAAACAATATGAAAATCAACTTTAAGCCACTGGCTTACATAAAACTCATATCAACAGTTTAATGTGCATCATTATACAGGGGTTGGTAGTGCACTGTGCAAAACAGAGAAGATGATCGTGTACCTGCTTTAACCTTTAGGATATGGTAGTCGATTGGAATCAACATCCCCTATAGTGCCAATAATAGATTATGTGAGAGCATCAAACTGTCATATCTACTAAATTTGAATAGGGTAGAAAACATATATAATAGACATTTATTAAATGGCCCACATAGAGAAGATATTAATTAAGTTTACATTTTGTTAAAATTTGGAATTATTCCGGGTTCGTTTGGCCATTTTTATATATTAATTGAGTTTCTAGACATTTAATTTGCATAATTCAAATTTGAACTGCAAGCACATGCTTCGGTGTGCAAAAGTTGGTTAAAAATCACATGTGTGTCCTTGGGTGAATTTCTAGGTCCCATGCAATAAATGTGAATGAAATTCAAACATCTGGGCGTCGTGACTCGACAAGAACATTGAGAAACTTGGTTTTTAAATTCTTGTAAATCCAAAACTCGCCTGGAAATCATGAAATTTGGCATGGTGTCATGCCATGGTACTAACATGCTGTGGTAAATTTTTTTTGGCCGAATTGGAACAAATTTTGGTATAAGCTTCTTGCAAACCGTAGCTTCTCTCAACAAGGCTCGTGGTTCTGAGAGGGAACGTGTCACCTTTGTGTACGAAACGATATACGCTGCCCCCCTTGATTTTCTTTACAGAGGCAACATAGAACTATATGAGTGTCGTGTTAAATTTTGGAATTATTCTGGGTTCGTTTGGCATTTTTTATACATTAATTGAGTTTCTGGTCATTTAATGTGCATAATTCAAATTTGAACTACAAGCACATGCTCCAGTGCACCAAAGTTGGTTGAAAAATCACATGTGTGTCCTCGGGTAAATTTCTAGGTCCCATGCAAGAAATGGGAATGAAATTCAAACATCTGGGCGTCGTGGCTCGGCCGGAAACATTGAGAAACTTGGTTTTTTAATTCCTGTAAATCCAAAACACGCATGAAAATCATGAAACTTGGCTTGGTGTCATGACATGGCACCAACATGTTGTGGTAATTTGCTGTCCGATTTGCAAAGCACACACATTAACAATCAACAAAGTCATTTTGGAACAAGTGCTATCACGTTATAATCGGAAACACAAGTATTATTGAAACCGTGGGCGTTCTACTTACAATTTACGTGCCGCCACGCGTCCCTTTTTTATTAGCTAGGAGGCGCCATGCAGGGTAGCTATTTGAGTACGGGAGGCGTGCGATCAGACCCCTGCGCGTGCTTATCGGGAGAAGAGCCCTTTGACCTCCATCTGCTGCCCACCTCTCTCCCAAGGTCTCCATTAATGGCGCCTGAGCCCTTGTTTAATGGCGTGGCTATGTCTCACTCGACTGAGATTTAAGAGAGAGAAAAGAAAATCTGAAAAGAAAATTTGGCACGGATCTTGATGTAAGATCCGACAGACCTATATAGCATCTACTGCGACTTATAGCAAGACTGATTAATATATAAGGACGATGATAGTGCATAATAATTGTTTTATATAATTAGAAAGATAATTAAAAAAGCCACATGCGACTACGCCCGAAATACACAAGGGCAAAAGAAGAAGGAAGACGCATACAACGATCTGGCTCGCGGATCTCTACTTTCTTGATGCGCTGCAGGTCGCGGAGACTAGTTCTCGCGATGAGCGGCGCTGATCTCTTTCATCAATTTCATGTCCTTAATACGCTGCTTGGCAGCATCCACAGATTCCTCACCAGCCTTTCGCGCTCGATGCGGAGCATGGCATTCTCGTCCATAAGTTTCTTGACGATGACGCCCGTCCTCTTCAACAAGGCAGCGGTCTCCTTCGCCTGCTTCGCCCTTCTGGCCTGGAGCTTCGCATTACCCTCTCGTAATTGCCGGATAACACTGGTAGCCTGTTCAAACGAGGCTTTCATGTCGTCCTACAACCTCACCTAGCCGGAGATCTGATCCATCTGGCTATGGACGATAGCATGCATGCGCCTGTAAGAGTCGTCGCCTGCCCGCGAGACATTTTCCCAGGCCGCCGTGGCGCGGGAGTACATCTCTGCTGCATTCGTGGCGCGGCGGGACATCTCTGCTGCTTCTGCGGCGCGGCCAGACCAGTCTGCTGCATCGACGGTGCGGCGGGACCTCCGTGCTGCTTCGGCGGTGCGGTGGGACCTCTGTGCTGCTACTTCCGTGGGGCGGGACATGTCGGCTGCTTTCGTGGCGAGGCAGGACATCTTTCGTACTTTCGCTTCCATGCTCGCCTCTCCCTGGTGGTAATCTCTCGACCCAGAACTCACGCTGGCTATGGCAGGCACAAGGGAACGATGCTGAATGACTTGTTTGTTTTTGTGGATGAGGAGTTGAGGAGGAATGCACAGTCATCTTGGCATAGTAGTATTTGTAACCGAGTACTAATACGCTCCTAAGTGGGAAACCGTTTAGGTTGTGATCGGTGTGAAAAGGTTTGCAATTAAATATAGCATGGTAGTAATTTGGAATGTGACGAGACGCAAGCTCAAACTTTATTGACGGTTCTAGTTTTGAAGTGCGGCACTATTCCCGGATGGCATAACATGGGCACGTGTTCTTGGCCGTGGTGTAGCAGTTTTGTAATATGCCATGGTACTTCTTTTTCTACTGCTGTGTACGTGCAATAACTGGCACTGTCGGATACATATCTTACGGTTATTGGGGCGTTTGACAGGAATACCCTCGTGGCGAGCTATAGACTAGTCTTTTTTTCACACGCATTACATCGATACATATCATCCCTCTCCATCTTTCCCACGCCCACACCTAGTCTCTCGGGACTTCTCGCACGCACATCTCTAGCTCCCTAGGTTGATGCCACCCACATACACTTGTACTCTGAGTTTAGTACGTTATACACGAAGAGAAGAGGTGCACACACGCACTCGTCCTCTCTCACACATGCATCTGTAGCTATGAATTGTAGTGTTCTCAACCACCCGATTGGCTCTATCATAGGTTCCCGTTGCTCCTTGGCCTTGAGATTGAGAAGTTTAAAATGCGGAGGCTAAGCTGGAGGCGCGAGGTTTTGGTTAATGTGCGGGCTGCACACGACACCAACACGACACGAGCTTCGTCTGCCTGGTGCGCAGTCGGGTGAGTTGTCCAAGTATAGACACAACCAGACCCTCCTTGGTATCTGCGCCTCGACTTCTGTGTAGAGAATTAGGATTTGAGGGAGTACTACTACTAGTAGTACTACTTTGATGTGTCGCATCAACTCGCACAAGTATGCAGCACTTCCTGAACAAACAAGCATATAAGCTGTTATACTTCTTACCCAAACGATCTTTATATCCAACAGACACAAAATATCCGTTCGACTGTTGGAAATTACTTTAACTGCTGATCTGATGTCGAAGTAATTGCTGCATCCCCACCAAAACCTACCATCTCTTAAGCTAAAGTAGACCGAGCTAACCCCTATATTAGCATATTACTAAGATAAACAGAAGGCACTGTAGAATCATTTAGGAGGTGAGCTTGTCAATCTGAATGTGGAGGGACACCGTCCTCAACAACCCAGCCCCGGCCAGTAGCTTGGGCGGAACTGTGAAGAAGGTCAGCTCCTGCACGGCGACGTCACCGGGATCCTTTGTGCTTGTCACCTCCATTTCCACCTTGACGGTGTCGGTCCTGCCTTTGGGCTCCCCTGGCGGGCTGTTCGCCCACAGCTTGGCTGCATAGTGCGGTAGTGGGGATGCCCCGCTCTGATGCAGACGACCAACACGGCGATACGCGCACCAATGTCGAGCACGCCGACCAAGAAAAACGTGCGGTCGTCCTCCTTCGCGAACAACAAGAGCCGTGGCTCCGACAGTGGCACTTGCAGCTGGAGCACCTTGCCGTACTGGATCCTGTGCATGGGCATGGGATGCACGGTGCTGATGTGGTGGGAGAGCACCGCCGGCGGGCCTTGTAGCCGCAGACGGGCACGGGGCATTTGCAGGGCGCGAGCGGACACACACTCTGGTGATCGGCGAGCTTGTGGTAAGTGACGTATAGCCCACAGCCTTCGTGCGGGCACTCCACCCTCACCGAGGAGAGGACGGCGTCCATCGCCGTGTTTCGCACGTCGAAGCCGCCACTTCCGCGCGCGCACTTCTGGAACTGCCGCTGGTTCCCTGGGCGGTCGCCGCGGCAGTCCGCGTAGGCCAGGTGCCCTCCCTTGCACTGCACAAATCAATCGAACAACACATCAATCAAGAAACCTGCACCTTGCTTGATCAGCCGAATGGACGAGGTGTATTCAAACCTTATACACTGGAGGCTTCAAGGGGCGGAGGCACAAGGGGAAGTGGAGCAAGGTGAGGTCCATAGAGACCATAGAGAGCTCCATCGTCGGGTCCTGTTCCGTCGGCATGATCTCGCCCTCCTCATGCACAACCATCTCTCGCTTTAGGGCCGGGGCATTACGAAGTTTTACCGTCACATATTCATACTACTTCAAGGTGCATTAAATCAACACATGCAAGTATCAAAAGGAAAGTCACAGCATGCATGATTGCATTGTATTTAATGCATCAGTAAACGCAAATTATTGATATATATCGAGTGCACTGCTTTGATGTGTCGCGTCAACTCGTACAACAAGGAGAAGTTTGATTACAACACCCTCTCCCTCGCCCATGAGCGTGGTGGCTCGCAGGACTAGGAGAAGCTTTCGCTACACGCTCTTCCTCCCACACGCGGTGGACATGCAGCAGTTCATTCGGTGTCAGATTGCCAGAAGCATACTGTAGTACTCCACTACAGTAGTACCATCATTGTTTGAATTCCCGAAGAGGCGAAGAGCCAAGCGCAACCCGGACGCTCGTGTGGCAGTTTCATGTGTAGGGGAGGTAGTATAGTGACATAGTCTAGGATAGCTTGTACCGTGCCTCTAAGGTTAAAATCGTTGGAGTCGGCTCCATGCTATGAGTCCGTCTCGAAGCATTTTCTTGATTAAAATAATCTTCTAGCCCTACTTGTCATCCTAGTGATTGTAGTTTACACGCTCATCTGGTCAAGACAGGAATATATATTTTAATTTATGGTGGGGTAAATGTTAGAGGTTGCAGCAAAAATATTGTACACTGTGGGTCTTTTAGCCAAGTTTAGAGGCAAGCATGTGGGGCCAGTGCTATGATGTGTCACGTCAACTCGTACAATGTGGAGAAGCTTGATTTTACTACTACACGCCCTCTCCCTCGCCCATGCGCGCGGTGGCTCGCAGACGAGGACATGCTTTTGCTTACTACAACAAGCTATCCCTCCCGCACGCGATGGACGGACATGCAGCAGTTGATTTGATACTGTAGAAGTAGTAACATCATTGTTCGTCTTCTCGAAGAGGCGAAGAGCCAAGCGCAACCCGAACATGGCAGTTGCGGACACTCGCGTGGCAGTGTTTGTGTAGGGGTGGGGCATGGTGCGGAGCCTTGGAGCACGCATATAGCCAGGCTCTTGCATGAGACAAAATTGCCATGTAAGCAGGCTATAAGCCCACTATTGTACTTGCTCTTAATAGTATAGCCCTGTAAACCGGAAAGGAGTTACTACTCCCTCCGTTCCTAAATACTCCCTCTGTTTTTATTTAGTCCTCGTATTAGCTTAGGTAAAAGTCAAGCTTTATAAACTTTGACCAAGTTTATAAAAATATATATTAACATAAGCAATAACAAATCAATACAATTAGATTTATTATTGAATGTACTTTCACATCATATATATTTGTTATGATAAATGTTTATATTATTTTTTATAAACTTGGTCAAACTTCATGAAAATTTGACCTCCATCAACTCTAATATGCGGAGTAAATAAAAATGGAGGGAATATTTGCCTTTCTAGAGATTTCAACAAGTGACTACACCCTAAATGAGTATATACAGAGCAAAATGAGTGAATCTATACCGTTAATAAATACTCCTATGTAGTTCTCTCGTTTTCCTCTCCGCCTTGGTCGCGGTGCACAATATTGAGTATACTACTACTGACTAATCTCTTTTTGACATGCATTTACGTTGATACGACTTGAATGCCAACGAGGCAGAGGGTAGCGGTTCCCGAAACGTTGAACGGTCAATGATGCCTCCGCATTCAATTAGCATGTAGAGGTTGGAGAAGCAGAATGGAGCCAGCACGATGTGAATGCAACGCAGTTTGGACTCTCATATAAAGGCGCCCCACCACTCTAATCCATCTACTCCTAGTCTCTGCGCAACACTTCCCTGTCCAATCCAAGACCAAGACCAAGTGACCAGAAGCCACAAGCACCCATGGCATCGATGGACGCGAGCGGCAGTCGGCTGTGCCGGATCGTCCAAGACGTCGGCTGCTACCTCTTGAGCTTGCGTTGGTTTTTCCCTTGAAGAGGAAAGGGTGATGCAGCAAAGTAGAGTAAGTATTTCCCTCAGTTTTGAGAACCAAGGTATCAATCCAGTAGGAGACAACGCGCAAGCCACCGAATACCTGCACAAACAAACACCTACTTGCACCCAATGCGATAAAGGGGTTGTCAATCCCTTCACAGTTATTTGCAAAGTGAGATATGATAGAGATGGATAAACGGTAAAGTAATATTTTTGGTATTTTTGATTTATGGAACGGAAAATAAAATATTGCAAAGAAAGTAAATAGGAAACTAAAATTGTAGATCGGAAACTTATATGATGGAAAGTAGACCCTGGGGCCATACGTTTCACTAGAGGCTTCTCTCAAGATAGAAAATATTACGGTGGGTGAACAAATTACTGCCGAGCAATTGATAGAAAAGCGCAAAGTTATGATGATATCTAAGGCAATGATCATGAATATAGGCATCACGTCCGTGTCAAGTAGACCGAAACGATTCTGCATCTACTACTATTACTCCACACATCGACCGACTCCTCCCTGCATCTAGAGTATTAAGTTCATAAGAACAAAGTAACGCATTGAGAAAGATGACATGATGTAGCGGAATTAACTCAAGCAATATGATGAAAATCCCATCTTGTTTTCCTCGATGGCAATAATACAATACGTGTCGGTTCCCCTTCTATCACTAGGATCGAGCACCGCAAGATTGAACCCAAAGCTAAGCACTTCTCCCATTGCAAGAAAAACCAATCTAGTTGGCCAAACCAAATCGATAGTTCGAAAGGACTTGCAAAGATATCAAATCATGCATATAAGAATTCAGAGGAGATTCAAATAACATTCATAGATAAGCTGATCATAAATCCAGAATTCATCGGATCTCGGCAAACACAACGCAAAAGAGTATTACATCGAATAGATCTCCCAGAAATTCGAGGAGAACATGTTATTGAGAATCAAAGAGAGAGAAGAAGCCATCTAGCTACTAGTTATGGACCCGTAGGTCTGTGGTAAACTACTCATGCTTCATTGGACAGGCAATGGTGTTGATGTAGAAGCCCTCCGTGATCGAATCCCCCTCCGGCAGGACGCCGGAAAAGGCCCCTAGATGGGATCTCACGGGTACAGAAGGTTGCAGCGGTGGAAAAGTGGTTTCGTGGCTCCCGTGGAAGGTTTTGGGATATTTGAGAATATATAGGCGGAAGAAATAGGTCGGTGGAGTCACGAGGGGCCCACAAGGGTGGGGGCGCGCCCTACCCCCTGGGCGCGCCTCCTGACCTTGTGGCCGCCTCGTGGCTTTCCTGACGTGCACTCCAACCCTCTGGATGTCTTCTGGTCCAAGAAAAATCATCGTGAAAGTTGCATTCCGTTTGGTATTCCTTTTCTGTGAAAATCTAAAACAAGGAAAAAATAGGAACTCGCACTAGGCTCTAGGTTAATAGGTTAGTCCCAAAAATCATATAAAATAGCATATAAATGCATATAAAACATCCAAAAAAGATAATATAATAGCATGGAACACTAAAAAAATTATAGATACATTGGAGACGTATCAAGCATCCCCAAGCTTAATTCCTGCTCGTCCTCGAGTAGGTAAATGATAAAAAAAGAATTTTTGATGTGGAATGCTACCTAACATATTTATCCATGTAATTCTCTTTATTGTGGCATGAATGTTCAGATCCATATGATTCAAAACAAAAGTTTAATATTGACATAAAAACAATAATACTTCAAGCATACTAACAAAATAATTATGTCTTCTCAAAATAACATGGCCAAAGAAAGCTTATCCCTACGAAATCATATAGTCTGGCTATGCTCCATCTTCTTCACACAAAATATTTAAATCATGCACAACCCCGATGACAAGCCAAGCAATTGTTTCATACTTTTGATGTTCTCAAACTTTTTCAACTTTCACGCAATACATGAGCGTGAGCCATGGACATAACACTATAGGTGGTATAGATGGTGGTTGTGGAGAAGACAAAAAGAAGGAGATAGTCTCACATCAACTAGGCGTATCAACGGGCTATGGAGATGCCCATCAATAGATATCAATGTGAGTGAGTAGGGATTGCCATGCAACGGATGCATTAGACCTATAAGTTTATGAAAGTTCAAAAAGAAACTAAGTTCTGAAATTGTAAGTAGCAGAGTAGTTTGATAGCAAGATAATTTGTAACGAACAAGTAACGATAGTAGTATCAAAAGTGCAGCAAGGTAGACCAATCCTTTTGAGGCGAAGGACAGGCCAAACGTTCTCTTATAATAAGCAAAGCGTTCTTGAGGGTGCACAGGAATTTCATCTAGTCACTTTCACCATGTTGATTCGATTCGTGTTTGCTTCTTTGATAATTTGATATGTGGGTGGATGTGCTTAGGTGTTGTTCTTACTTGAAAAAACCTCCTACTTATGATTAACCCTCTCGCAAGCATCCGCAACTACGAGAAAAGTATTAAGAATAAATTCTAACCATAGCATTAAACTTTTGGATCCAATCGGTCCCTTACGGAATAGCGCATAAACTAGGGTTTAAGCTTGTGTCACTCTCGCAACCCAACATGTACTTACTACTCCACAATGCATTCCCTTAGGCCCAAATATGGTGAAGTGTCATGTATTCGACGTTCACATGACACCACTAAGGGAATCACAACATACATACTATCAATATCGAACACATATCAACTTCACATGATTACTTGCAACATGATTTCTCCCGTGACCTCAAGAACAAAAGTAACTACTCACAAATGATAATCATGCTCAAGATCAGAGGGGTATTAAATAGCATATTGGATCTGAACATATAATCTTCCACCAAATAAACCATATAGTAATCAACTACAAGATGTAATCAACACTACTAGTCACCCACAAGCACCAATCTATAGTTCCGGTAACAAGATTGAACACAAGAGATGAACTAGGGTTTGAGATGAGATGGTGCTGTTGAAGATGTTGATGGAGATTGCCCTCCCCAAGATGGGAGAGTTGTTGGTGATGATGATGACGATGATTTCCCCCTCCCGGAGGGAAGTTCCCCCGGTGGAATCGCTCCACCGGAGGGCAAAAGTGCTCCTGCCCAGGTTCCCCCTCGAGACGGTGGCGCTCTGTCCCGAAAGTCCTCTCCTTATTTTTTCTAGTTCAAAATAACCTATATACCAGAAGATGGGCACTTGAGGTGGGCCTGGGTGAGCACAACCCACCAGGGTGCGCCTGGGCTCCCTGGCGCGCCCAGGTGGGTTGTGCCCACCTGGTGGGCCCCCTCTGGTAGTTATTTGCTCCAATATTCTGCAAATATTCCATAAAAAATCTCCGTGAAGTTTCAGCTTGTTTGGAGTTGTGCAGAATAGGTGGCCTGACGTAGCTTCTCCAGGTCCAGATTTCCAGCTGCCGGAATTCTCCCTCTTTGTGTTTACCTTGCAAATTATGAGAGAAAAGGCATTAGAATTACTCCAAAAAGCATTATTATTCATATAAACATCATAAATAGGGACAATTGCATTTTTACCCCTAGTTGGTTCCTACCCACGGGTTTTGCCCTTACTTTTCGAGCTTGCTCAGTTTTGTCCTTACTTCTTCCGTCGAGGTCCCTCGAATGCCCTTTGACCAAAACTTTGAAAATTCATAACTAATTCATATGAACTCATAAAAATGCAAATAAGATATCAAAATGTCCAGATAAACATTACCTTTATGTGCACATCATTTGCATTCAGGACAAAAGCACCCTTTAAACTACCTGAGGTAATTAATGTTATTAACATTATTAAAAATAAAAAGGTATAAACAATATTTTTTCATGAATAAAAATTACATGAAAATGTAGGTGATGTTTTCTGAACATCCTGATATCTTATTTGCATTTTTCTGAGTTCGTATCAACTTGTTATGAAGTTTCCAAATGATGGTCAAAGTCATTAGAACATTCTTAACAAGATGATACGAACTCAGAAAAATGCAAATAAGATATCTGGATGTTCAGAAAACATCACCTACATTTGCATGTAATTTTTATTCATGAAAAAATATTGTTTATACCTTTTTATTTTTAATAATGTTAATATCATTAATTACCTCAGGTAGTTTAAAGGCTGCTTTTGTCCTGAGTGCAAATGATATCCACATAAAGGCAATGTTTATCTGAACACTTTGATATCTTATTTGCATTTTTCTGAGTTCATATGAATTAGTTATGAATTTTCAAAGTTTTGGTGAAACGGTCAAAGGGCATACGAGGGACCATGACGGAAAAAGTAAGGGCAAAACTGAGCAAGCTCGAAAAGTAAGGGCAAAACCCGTGGGTAGGAACCAACTAGGGGTAAAAATGCAATTGTCCCTCATAAATAACAGTAGGAAAACATGATAGAAAATGGACGTATCAACTCCCCCAAGCTTAGAGCTAGCTTGTCCTCAAGCGAAAAACCGAAATCGAAAAACATGTCCACATCCTTAGAGAGAGAGAGAGAGGTGTCGATTAAAACAAAATATGGACATAGAAGCATCATGTAGATTATTATAATAGCAACAAATTTAAGCATAAGACTTTTATCATAGAGCTTTTATCATAAACTTCTCATGAATAAGTAACAGTTCATCACACAATAGAAGTATAAAGCATAAACTCTATTAGAAACCAACAAACTATGTTCTCAGTCAACTTTGCAACTACAATTCATCATCTTTTCAGGAAGGGTCACATATCGGAGCCTTTAGGCAAGTCCACATACTCAATCATCATATAGTCTTCTATGATTGCTAACACTCACCTCATACACATGAGCAAAACGTTTCAATCGGACACATAGAAAGATAGGGGCTTATAGTTTCGCCTCCCAACATATTCACCTCAAGGGTGATGTCAACAATAATAACTCATGCCACTCATATTCAACTGGACATATGTGCCTAGATCTTTCCTCACCACATGATGCTTGCCAAAGGAGAAAAATAAAAAGGAATAGAGAGAAAAACTTTGACTCTTGCATAAAAGTAAATACATAAAGTGAAAGATAGGCCCTTCGCAGAGGGAAGCAGAGGTTGCCATGCACTTATCTGTTTGTATGCTCAACCCCTTAGTGCAAAAGAACGTCACGTTGCATTGCCCCTTGTGATAGCGACCTTTATTACGCAGTCTGTCGCTTTTATTCTTCACCGTCACAAGTTTGTGCAACGCTCAATTTTCTCTTACACTAAATTATCTCACACATTTGGAAGCAATTTTTATTGCCTTTCTGCACCGATGACAACTTACTTGAGGGATCTTGCTCAATCCCTTGGTAGGTATGGTGGACTCTTGAACATAAGATTTGGGTTTAAGGGTTTTTGGATGCACAAGTAGTATCTCCTATTAGTGCAGAATTTCGGCTAGCAAAGATAGGGGCAAGAACGACATGTTGAAGGATCTATGACAATATAACTTCTATGTGAGTATGAACAAACATAAATCATTACGTTGTCTACAATGTCCAACGTCAACAATTTTGGCATATAATATTTTGATGGGGGCTCATAATCACAAAAGATTTCTAGGATAGTGTATTTATATGTGAATCTTCTCTTCCCTTATTAATTCTTTCATGAGTTGCATCATTGACCAATGCTATGTTTGTCAATCTCTAACAAAATTTTCTACTTATAGTTTTCCTTATGTGGTCCCATCACCTACCATAAGATTAGCATATGATCTTCTTCATTTATTTCCTTTCTTTTTATTTATATCCTTTCTTTTTATTGCAACACGAAAGTAAAGAAGGCAAAAAACTCAAACCAAACTTTATTATATATCTTGCACACGAATACAAGGATAGATCACTAAGCAAGCTCTCGAAAAGAAGGGATCGAACTAAACTTTTATTCATCTAAAGCAAAAGAATGAACAAAAATAAGTAAAGGCAAAAAGATAGTGGGGATGATACGATACCGGGGCACCTCCCCCAAGCTTGGCGGAAGCCAAGGGGAGTGCCCATACCCGAAACTCAATTTTCTTTTGGTGATGAAGAAGGTGGTGGTGGTGAAGTGGAAGCGATCCTGTCCTTCAAGATCAATAGGTTCTCCAATCTACGGATGATGCTCCGGAGGAAGATGATGTGCTCTTGATGCAAAATATTTTCCCGAGTGAGATATTTATTCTGCACACGGACTGTTTCAACGATCTGAAAGGCTGCAATCTCAGTAAGGCTTAAGGATATCTTCTTCTTCCTCCTTGACCGGCAGTGCTTGTTCAGCCACCGGGGGTGGATCTACGGTAGCCTTTGATACGTCTCCAACGTATCTATATTTTTTGATTGTTCCATGCTATTTTATTATCAATCTTGGATGTTTTATAATCATTTTATATCATTTTTTGGTACTAACCTATTGACATAGTGCCAAGTGCCAGTTGCTGTTTTTTCCATGTTTTTTACATCACAGGAAATCAATATCAGACGAAGTCCAAATGCCATGAAACTCCACGATGATTTTTTATGGGCCAGAAGGAAGGCAATGGGCCCTGGTTGCACCTGGGGGGGGGGGGTGCCCCAAGGGGGCACAACCCACCAGGGCGCCAGGAGGCCCAGGCGCGCCCTGGTGGGTTGTGCCTACCTCGGGTGCCTCCCGGGCCACCTCTTTGCTCTATAAATACCCCAACATCCACAAACCCTTGGGGAGTCGACGAAATATTCATCCAGCCGCCGCAGAGTCCAGAACCACCAGATCCAATCTAGACACCATCACGGAGGGTTCACCACTTCCATTGGTGCCTCTCCGATGATGCGTGAGTAGTTCTTTGTAGACCTTCGGGTCCATAGTTAGTAGCTAGATGGCTTCCTCTCTCTCTTTTGATTCTCAATACAATGGTCCCTTGGAGATCCATATGATGTAACTCTTTTGCGGTGTGTTTGTTGGGATCTGATGAACTTCGAGTTTATGATCAGTTATATCTTTTTATATCCATGAAAGTTATTTGAGTTTCTTTTGATCTCTTATATGCATGATCTCTTATAGCCTCGTATTTCTTCTCTGATATTTGGGTTTTGTTTGGCCAACTTGATCTATTTATCTTGCAATGGGAAGAGGTGCCCGGTAGTGGGTTCGATCTTACGGTGCTTGATCCCAGTGACAGAAAGGGAACCGACACGTATGTATCGTTGCTACTAAGGATAAAAAGACGATATCTATATCTACCGCCATATAGATAAATGGATCTTGTCTACATCATGTCGTCTTTCTTATTGCATTACTCCATTTTCCATGAACTTAATACACTAGATGCATGCTGGATAGCGGTCGATGTGTGGAGTAATAGTAGTAGATGCAGGCAGGAGTCGGTCTACTAATCTTGGACGTGATGCCTATGTATTGATCATGGCCTGGATATCGACATAATTATTTGAAGTTCTATCAATTTCCCAACAGTAATTTGTTTACCCACCGTTTGCTATTTTTCTCGAGAGAAGCCACTAGTGAAACCTACGGTCCCCGAGTCTTATTTCTCATATATTTTCCTTGCGATCCATTTTTCCTTTGCATTTTTATTCAGATCTATTAAACCAAAAATACAAAAATATCTTGCTACACTTAATTTTATTTGTGATCTATTATTTCAATCTACCATAATTTTCTCCCGTCATCGCGCCTTCTGGCGCCGTTAGCCGAAAGGGATTGACAATCCCTTTAACACGTCGGGTTGTGAGTGGCTGTTATTTGTGTGCAGGGGCTGTTTACGTTGTGTTGCTTGGTTCTCCTACTGGTTCGATACCTTGTTTTCATAACTGAGGGAAATACCTACCGCTGCGGTGCTACATCATCCTCTCCTCTTTGGGGAAACACCGACGTAGTCTTGGCAAACATCATCAAGGGAATTTTCTGGCGCCATTGCAGGGGAGGATCTTCAACATAACCAGGTTCCTAATCACAAATCTCATCTCCTTGCAATTTACATTATTTGCCATTTGCCTCTCGTTTTCCTTCCCCCACTTCACAAAAAATTGCCGTTTTATTCGCCTCTCTTCGCTTGCCGTTTTTCTGTTCCCATGGCTGATTCAAAAAAGGCTAGGGGTTTACTCCCGAGTTTTAATGCTTTGGATAGCCCCTCCTCCCTCTACAAGCTCATAAACAATGATGCCGTGGAAGGACTTACCGGGGTTGTTAAGGAAAATCTTATCAATTTTGATGAAGACGATCCCAGAATTTTTCGTTACTTACTTGATGAATCTTTGAAAGATGCTAGGGATAGGCTGTTAAGAATACGAGCTAGCTATGTGCCCCAATATCAGATAGAGATATACTTGAAAAGTTTTTATGCTGGTTTGCCTTCCTCCTTTAAGATAGTTTTGGATTCTATATTTGAAAATGCTTTTCTTGAAGGGGATGCCGTTGATACTTATGAAAAGATGAAAACCATATTTGGGCATCCCAAGGGAGATCATGTTGAGCCAACTACCATTCTATGCTTTTATCAGAATGAAGCAATCAAAGAGATGAAAGCTAGTTTGGATACGAATTTTCGCAATATACGTAATCTTTCTTCTGCTATCAATGGTCATGTGCTTTCACAAAATATAAGATTGAATACCATTGATAGAAAACTATCTATTTGTCTTCAAAAGGACAAAGATGACAAAACTTAGATTCTTGCTATATGCCTAGCTAAGGGCATAAAACTATAGCGCTTGTTGGGAGGCAACCCAATGAATAAAATTTATTTTTTCTTTTTGCTTTCTGTTCTTGAGTGTTTACACAATTATGCCTCTGGTTTGATTGTGCTTTTTATGTTTAGTTAGTGTTTGTGCCAAGTAAGACCAATAGGATCTTCTTGGGTGATAGTTGTTTGATCTTGCTGAAGAAGACAAAAACTTTGTGCTCACGAAAGTAATTTTCATAAATCACAGAAAAGAGATTTTGCTCTGATTCTTTTTGAAGAAGATTAATATACAAATTACCCAGGCCGTCCTAGTTTGGTAGAATTTTTTGAGTTACAGAAGTATTCACCAAAGTCAGATTACTACAGACTGTTCTGTTTTGACAGATTCTGTTTTCTTTGTGTTGTGTGCTTATTTTGATGGCTCTATGGTTTTCTTTGAAGAATTTTTGCCATAGAAAAGTTGGAATACAGTAGATATAATATAAAAAATGAATTGGTTTAACACAGAACTTATAGTAGTGGTTTTCTTTCTTATACTAATGGATCTCACGAAAGTTTTGTTGAGTTTTGTGTGATTGAAGTTTTCAAGTTTCGGGTTATCTTACGATGGATGAAGGAAGGATGTAAGGGCCTAAGCTTGGGGATGCCCTGGCATCCCAAGCTATTATGCAATAATGAACAACCAACTAAGCTTGGGGATGCTCCCGAGTGGCATCCCCGCTTTCTTCCAACAATTATCGGTATTTTACTCGAGGCTATATTTTTATTCGTCACACGACATGTGTTTTGATTGGAGCGTCTTGTATGATATGTGTCTTTGATTGTTTTATTTTGTGTTTTAAGTCATCAATCTTTGCTGGACACACCTATTTGAGAGAGCCAAAATTATATCATGACTTTTTAGAATTACTCTCTATGCTTCACTTGAATCTTTTATGAGCTAGGACTTGCTCTAGTGCTTCACTTATATATTTTTGAGCACGGTGTGCTTTGTTATATTTGAAGAAATACTCTCTTGCTTCACTTAGATTTATTTGGGAGTTAGTAAAAAAATTTAAGAAATTCTCTCTTGCTTCACTTAAATTATTTTGAGAGAAAGAAAATTTGTTATGCTCATGATCTTCACTTATCTTTGTTTGAGCTTATGAAAAGCAACACATAAAAGTTAGTCCCAAAGTGATAGATGTCCAAGAAGGATAAAGAAAACAAAATATCATGAAGATCATTGGACAAAATAAACTTGATTCTTAGTAATAGTTTTGAGATATGATGATGTGATATGTGAGTTATGTTGATGAGTAATTATGCTTTAGTAAGAATATTGGTGCTAAGGTTTGTGATTCCCTATGCATGCACGGAAGTCAATAATCATGCAATGAAAATTATATCCTACTTGTGGTGCATTATTCGGTGTTAATTATGCTTAATGCTTGCTTTATGAAATTATTCGTTTCTTGGTTGGTCGCTTCTCAATCTTTTTGCTAGCCTTCATTTTGCACTAAGTATGACCTCTACTTGTGCATCCAAAATCCTTTAAACCAGTTTTGCCACATGAGTCCACTATATCTACCTATATGCGGTATTCTTTTGCCGTTCTAAGCAAATTTGCATGTGCCTTCTCTAATTTCAAAATAAACTTCTCTTTTGTGTATTTGTTTCGCTCGCGGAACGGTAACAGATGGCTAATATTTTCCATGCTAGATGTGTTATTCTCAAGATGAGTGTTTATTCACTTGTCATTGCACGAGAGTAAGGCAAAGGTTTTAGGGATTCCCAGTCCCGAAATGCAAAAAATATTTACTTTATGTTGTCAAATAATAAATTCCTTGGAAAGTGTTGGTATGGAAGGCACTCGTGGATACGGCTAGCCATGGAAAGTGAAAGAATGGTGGAAAAAGGAGTAACCTTTATTTTCTGTTTGGGAACCGCCTATGGCATATCTAGCATGGAAAGTGTTCGTAGCTCTACATCGTTTTCGTTGGTGGGATGGATACACCTCCCAAAATGTTTTTATCTCTAATTTTCGCTTTGAGCTCTGGCACCTCTACAAATACCTACTTCCCTCTGCGAAGGGCCTTTCTTTTACTTTATGCAATTCTTATTTTGAGTCTCCATCTTCTCTTATAAAAGCACAAACTAAGAGGCAATATGATCGTGCTCAAGTATTGGGTGTAGTTAATATTCGAGTGTGTTTCATGAATGGATCAATGTTTGAGCATGATGGGCTAGGGATAACTTGTTTTAGCATTGATATTTTGAAAGACATGGTTGCTTGTTGATATGCTTGAGTATCTAAATTATTATGTCAAAACTAGACTATTGCTTTGAATCACATAAAAAGTCCAAATGTCCATGCTATGAAGAAAAGAATATGATATGACTTTATGAACCTCACTCCACATCAAAAATTATGTTTTTTATCACTTACCTACTCGAGGACGAGTAGGAGTTAAGCTTGGGGATGTTGATGTGACGCCCGGATAATCAAGCTACAGTAAACCTCTGCTAATGGTGCCACGTTACCTCAGTTACTGTTGATAAACTCGAGTTAGTTCAAAAACGATTCAAGTTAAAATTTAAAGTATAGGCCAACAATAAAAGTTTTCAAATAATGAAAACTAAACTAAAAACTAAAAACTAAAATGTTCTAAAAGTGACAACTAAATCGTAAGTAATTATGGTGGAGAAACCAAGCTTTGACAAAATGTTTAAAGGCTCTAAAACAATTAAAACAATAGTGAAAACAATTAAACAAATGCCTATTGAATTTATAAAATGCTAAAACTATTTTATTATGGGTTAAGGATTAATCTCACAGTAGTTTGTTGATAAATACAAATTTAGGCACTAGTGGTAATTTTTGTAAAACAAGAAAATAAAAGAAACTACAAAAAAATAAAGAAAAGAAAAGAAAAGGAAAAGAACCCCCCTCCCCGCTGGGCCTCGGCCCAGCTGGCCGTCGACCCACCCTAGCCGGCCCACTCCCCCTCCCCGGTCGGTTCTCTGTTCCCCCGACCCCGTCGCTACAGGAGGCTGGTCGCCGCCGAACCCCCTCGCCGGCGATGAACCCCACGAGAGAATAAGGCTGCCACGCCCCGACTCCTCGATCCCCTCTCCAATCCCCCTGGCGTCCCCATCCATTCCCCCTCCTCGCGCTGCTTTCGCTCTCCAGATCCACCGCGCCACCGCACCACCGCCATGACCGCCAACGCCGACGAGCTCTCCGCCGTCCCCGTCACCTAGGACCGTGCCAGGGCCTCCGCCGCCCTCCGCCTCGTCGCCTTCGACTACGAGCCGAGCCGAGGAGCACCACTACGACGCCCCTGACCCTACTTCCTCGTCGGACGCCGCCTCCCTCGTCGTCGTCTCCGTCCCCGTCGTCCATCGTCGAACCTGCCGCCTTCTGCTGCTCCTAAGAAATCACGGGGCCTCCTTGTGCCTACGCAGTGAGCCCGCTTTCGAACCCGCCTCCTCCCCCTTCATTTCCCCGCTCGTAGCACCACCGCCCACAAGACCGAGCCCTGGTCGCCACCAAGGCCGCGAGCTCGACGTAGCTGAGCTCGGCCAGGGCCAGCCCGCCTCACCTTTGAGCTCTCAGGACGCGGCCGCACCGCGCGTGCCCCCTGACCCCGCACATCCTCGCGCGCGTCCACTCGGGGCCTCCCGCTGCCTTCCCGCGTTCGCCGTCACCGCATCTGGAGCTCTGCTCCGGCGTGCGCTCACCACCCCGCTGTCGCGCCCTGGGCCACTCTGCTCTGCGCCCCGGCTTGTGTCGCCCTCTCTGCTCGTGCGCCCTCGCGCCTACGGCGCCAGCGCGCCTCGTCGTGCGACCACCGAATTTCGTCGCTGCCGTTGCCGTTGTTCAGCTCCTCACCGACCTCCCCCGCTCGCGCAGTTGCCCCCGGTCGGCGCGCCACGCCGAGCCCGATCGGACGCGCCTGCCTGCGCAGCGAACGGCTGCCGGAATCCGCCGGCCGGAGTTCCTCCCCCGCTGCGCCGGAGTTAGCCGCCGACGTGGCCGGCTTATTTAGCACTAACCTAGCCCTTAATCCCCAATGACAGCCGGGCCCTGCACGTTTAATTTTTGCTAATAAAAATGTTTTGATTAAATAAACAACTGACAGGTAGGGCCCGCGTTTTACTGTTCAAATGGATAAGATCCGCTGAGTCAGCATGCTGACTCAGCACTTGGGCCCACCAGTCAGCCTCTGGTTGACTAGTCTGTCGACCCTGTCAACAGGGCCCACCAGTCAGCCCTTGTGTGTGCTGGCTGGGTACAATTCTGGGTGCACATAGCAATGGGTGCACATAGCAATTTGTCTATTTATTTTGGAGTTAATAGAAATTTCAGAATATGTTTAAAACTTTGATAAATCATATAAAATAAACCGTAGCTCGGATGAAAATACTTTCTACATGAAAGTTGCTCAGAACGACGAGACGAATCCGGATATGTAGCCCGTTCGTCCACCACACGTCCCTAACATATCAAACTCGCAACTTTTCCCCTCCGATTCATCTGTCCAAAAACGTGAAACACCGGGGATATTTTCCCGGATGTTTCCCCCCTTCACCGGTATCACCTCATACCGCGTTAGAACACGTCTAGCTCTGCCTGTTGTCCTGTTATGCACTTGCTTGCTATGTATTTACTGTTTCTCCCCCCTCTTCTCTTCGGTAGACCCCGTGACGATGCTGATGCCCCTGTGGTCGACTACGTCACCGACGACCCCTCCTTCTTGTCTGAGCAACCAGGCAAGCCCCCCCTTGATCACCAGATATCGCCTATTCTTCTCTATACTGCTTGCATTAGAGTAGTGTAGCATGTTACTGCTTTCCGATATCCTATCCTGATGCATAGCCTATCCTTGCTACTACTGTTGTTACCTTTACCTGCAATCCTACATGCTTAGTATAGGATGCTAGTTTTCCATCAGTGGCCCTACATTCTTGTCCGTCTGCTGTGCTATACTATCGGGCCGTGATCACCTGGGCGGTGATCACGGGTATATACTTATATACTCTATACATGACACATGTGGTAAATGAAGTCGGGTAGGCTCGTAGGAGTACCCGCAAGTGGATCTTTGTGGCGGAGCGACAGGGCAGGTTGAGACCACCTAGGCGAGAGGTGGGCCTGGCCCTGGGCGGCGTCCGCGGTTACTTCGACATAACACGCTTAACGAGTTCTTGGTATTTGATCTGAGTCTGGCCACTTGGTCTATACGCACTAACCATCTACGCGGGAGTAGTTATGGGTATCCCGGCGTCGTGGTATCAGCCGAAGCCTTCGTGACGTCAGCGACTGAGTGGCGCGCGCCGGATTGGACTGGAACGCCACTAGGCTAGGTCTGCTTCCGGCCGCGTACGCAACGTGCAGGTGTGCATAGGGCGATGGGCCCAGACCCCTGCGCGCATAGGGTTAGACCGGCGTGCTGACCTCTCTGTTGTGCTTAGGTGGGGCTGCGACGCGTTGATCTTACGAGGCCGGGCATGACCCAGGAAAGTGTGTCCGGCCAAATGGGATCGAGCGTGTTGGGTTATGTGGTGCACCCCTGCAGGGAAGTTTATCTATTCGAATAGCCGTGTCCCTCGGTAAAAGGACGACCCGGAGTTGTACCTTGACCTTATGACAACTAGAACCGGATACTGAATAAAATACACCCTTCCAAGTGTCAGATACAACCCGGTGATCGCTCTCTAACAGGGCGACGAGGAGGGGATCGCCGGGTAGGATTATGCTATGCGATGCTACTTGGAGGACTTCAATCTACTCTCTACTACATGCTGCAAGATGGAGATGTCCAGAAGCGTAGTCTTCGACAGGACTAGCTATCCCCCTTTTATTCTGGCATTCTGCAGTTCAGTCCACTGATATGGCCCTTTACACATATACCCATGCATATCTAGTGTAGCTCCTTGCTTGCGAGTACTTTGGATGAGTACTCACGGTTGCTTTTCTCCCTCTTTTCCCTTTTTCTATACCGGATTGTCGCAACCAGATGCTGGAGTCCAGGAGCTAGAGATCCCGAGGATGATTCTACATGGAGTTCGGATTCGAGGAGTAGTTAGAAGGTCCCAGGCAGGAGGCCTTGCCTTTTCGGTCGTTGCTACTTTTGTGCTAGCCTTCTTAAGGCAAACTTGTTTAACTTATGTCTGTACTCAGATATTGTTGCTTCTGCTGACTCGTCTATGATCGAGCAGTTGTATTCGAGCCCTCGAGGCCCCTGGCTTGTATTATGATGCTTGTATGACTTATTTATGTTGTAGAGTTGTGTTGTGATATCTTCCCGTGAATCCCTGATCTTGATCGTACACATTTGCGTGCATGATTAGTGTACGGTCAAATCGGGGGCGTCACAGCTGATACGTTTCCAACATATCTATAATTTTTTATTGTTCCATGCTGTTTTATTTTCAATCTTGGATGTTTTATAATCATTTTATATCATTTTTGGTACTAACCTATTGACATAGTGCCAAGTGCCAGTTGTTTTCTTTTCCATGTTTTTTACATCGCATGAAATCAATATCAGACGAAGTCCAAATGCACGAAACTGCATGATGATTTTTTATGGACCAGAAGGAAGGCAATGGGCCCTGGTTGCACCTGGGGGGTGCCCTGAGGGGGGCACAACCCACCAGGGCGCGCCAGGAGGCCCAGGCGCACCCTGGTGGGTTGTGCCCACCTCGGGTGCCCCGCAGACCGCCTCTTTTCTCCATAAATACCCCAAAAATCCAAAACCCTTGGGGGGTCGACGAAATATTCATCCAGCCGCCGCAGAGTCCAGAACCACCCGATCCAATCTAGACACCATCACGGAGGGGTTCACCACTTCCATTGGTGCCTCTCCGATGATGCGTGAGTAGTCCTTTGTAGACCTTCGGGTTCGTAGTTAGTAGCTAGATGGCTTCGTCTCTCTCTTTTGATTCTCAATAAAATGGTCTCTTGGAGATCCATATGATGTAACTCTTTTGCGGTGTGTTTGTTGGGATCTGATGAACTTCGAGTTTATGATCAGTTATATCTTTTTATATCCATGAAAGTTATTTGAGTTTCTTTTGATCTCTTATATGCATGATCTCTTATAGCCTCGTATTTCTTCTCCGATATTTGGTTTTGTTTGGCCAACTTGATCTATTTATCTTGCAATGGGAAGAGGTGCCTGGTAGTGGGTTCGATCTTACGGTGCTTGATCCTAGTGACAGAAAGGGAACCGACACGTATGTATCGTTGCTACTAAGGATAAAAAGACAAGATCTATATCTACCGCCATATAGATAAACGGATCTTGTCTACATCATGTCATCGTTCTTATTGCATTACTCCATTTTTCCATGAACTTAATACACTAGATGCATGCTGGATAGCGGTCGATGCGTGGAGTAATAGTAGTAGATGCAGGCAGGAGTCGGTCTACTAATATTGGACGTGATGCCTATGTAATGATCATGGCCTGGATATCATCATAATTATTTGAAGTTCTATCAATTGCCCAACAGTAATTTGTTTACCCACCGTTTGCTATTTTTCTCGAGAGAAGCCACTAGTGAAACCTACGGTCCCCGGGTCTTATTTCTCATATATTTGCCTTGTGATCTATTTTTCCTTTGCGTTTTTATTCAGATCTATTAAACCAAAAATACAATAATATCTTGCTGTACTTTATTTTATTTGCGATCTATTATTTCAATCTGTCATAATTTTCTCCCGTCATCACGACTTCTGGTGCCGTTACCCGAAAGGGATCGACAACCCCTTTAACACGTCGGGTTGCGAGTGGCTATTATTTGTGTGTAGGGGCCGTTTACATTGTGTTGCTTGGTTCTCCTACTGGTTCGATACCTTGGTTTCATAACTGAGGGAAATACCTACCGTTGCTGTGCTACATCATCCTCTCCTCTTGGGGGAAACACCGACGTAGTCTTGGCAAACATCATCAGCCTCCTTGCCCTTGTCTCCCTTGACGGCTTCCGTGGGCTCCTCCCTCTTCATCTCAATCTTCATCAACCAAGCATCTTCTTCCATGTTGTTGGAGGAGGAGGAAGACATGATGCCTGGCTTGATAGATCTGACCGAAAACAGCAAGAAAAGAGAACAAAAGATTTCTCCGTGATACGGTGGTCAATAGGTTCGGGGGGTATATAAAGAATTTTTATCTTGGGAGACAAGCAAGCGGGAGAAAAATGGAGTCCGGAAGGTGCCCCAGGTGGGCACGCCTGGCAAGCCAGGCGCGCCCTGGTGTCTTGTGCCCACCAGGGTACGCTTCCTGATTGTTTCTTATTTTCCTAATTTTTGTTATATTCCAAAACCGAAAAAAAATATTTTTGCGGATTTTTCAGAGTCCGTTTACTTACCGTATCACGTACCTCCTTATTTTCATGATTCTGGAGTGTTCCGGAAGGACTCTTTTCTGTGTTCTTCCGGTGTCAAAGTTTGGATAATATTACTTTCAACATTAATGGGCGTAAGATATAATGTTTTATTCGTTTCCCATTAACAACCTTCAGGTTTGTACCTTCGGCATTATTTATTTTGATAGCTCCAGACCAATAAACCTCCTCGATAACATAGGGTCCTTCCATTTGGAGAGGAGTTTTCCTAAAAAGAACCTAAAACGAGAGTTGAACAAAGGAACATATTCTTCTAATTTAAACTCACGCTTTTGGATTGTTTTATCATGCCATCTTTTAAAATTTTCTTTAAATAACTTGGCATTTTCATAAGCTTGGGTTCTCCATTCATCTAATGAGGTAACATCAAATAACCTCTTTTCACCGGCAAGTTTGAAATCATAATTGAGTTCTTTGATTGCCCAATATGATTTATGTTCTAACTCAAGAGGCAAATGACAAGCTTTTCCATAAACCATTTTATAAGGAGACATACCATAGGATTTTTATAAGCTGTTCTATAAGCCCAAAGTGTATCATCTAATTACTTAGACCAATTCTTCCTGGACCTATTGACAGTCTTTTGTAAAATTAATTTTATTTCTTTATTGCTAAGTTCAACTTGACCACTAGACCGAGGATGATAAGGTGATGCAATTCTATGGTTAACATCATACTTGGCAAGCATTTTGCGGAAAGCACCATGAATAAAGTGTGAACCACCATCAGTCATTAAATATCTAGGGACCCCAAATCTTGGGAAAATAACTTCCTTAAGCATTTTAATAGAGGTGTTGTGATCAACACTACTGGTTGGAATAGCTTCTACCCATTTAGTAACATAAGCAACAACAACCAAAATATGTGTATACCCGTTAGAGGAAGGAAAAGGTCCCATGTAATCAAATCCCCAAACATCAAATGGTTCAACAACAAGTGAATAATTCATAGGCATTTCTTGACGCTTACCGATATTACCTATTCTTTGGCATTCATCACAAGATAAGACGAACTTAGGGGCATCCTTGAAGAGAGTAGGCCAATAAAATCCATATTGCAATACCTTGTGAGCAGTTCTATCTCCAGCATGATGCCCTCCATAAGCTTCGGAGTGACATTTCCGTAGGATTTGTCCCTGTTCATGCTGACGTACACAACATCTAATAACACCATCTACTCCTTTATAAAGATGTGGGTCATCCCAAAAGTAATGTCTTAAATCATATAAGAATTTTTTCTTTTGTTGGTATGTAAAGCTAGGTGGTAAATATTTAGCAACAATGTAATTAGCATAGTCAGCATACCAAGGAGTGTTCTTAGAAACATTTATTGCAGCTAACTGCTCATCAGGAAAACTATCATCAATAGGTAGTGGGTCATCAAGCACATTTTCAAGCCTAGACAAGTTATCAGCTACGGGGTTCTCATCTCCTTTCCTATCAATGATATGTAAATCAAATTCTTGTAGCAAGAGAACCCATTGAATAAGTCTAGGTTTAGCATCTTTCTTTTCCGTAAGATATTTAATAGCAGCATGATCGGTGTGAACAATAACTTTAGAGTCAACAATGTAAGATCTAAATTTATCACAAGCAAACACCACTGCTAGAATTTGTTTCCAGTAGTAGCATAATTCTGTTGAGCACTGTCTAGAGTTTTACTAGCATAATGAATAACATTCAGTTTCTTAACAACTCTTTGTCCTAGAACAGCACCAACAACATAATCACTAGCATCACACATAATTTCAAAAGGCAAGTTCCAATCAGGTGGTTGAACAATAGGTGCAGAAATTAAGGCTTTCTTGAGTGTTTCAAAGGCTTCTAAACAATCATCATCAAAAATGAAAGGTACATCCTTTTGCAAAAGAATTGTAAGAGGCCTAGAAATTTTAGAAAAGTCTTTGATAAATCTCCTATAGAAACCAGCATGACCTAGGAAACTACGAATACCTTTGATGTCTTTAGGACATGGCATTTTCTTAATTGCATCAACCTTAGCTTTGTCCACTTCAATACCTTTTTCAAAAAATTTACGACCCAAGTCAGTGCCTTCATTAACCATAAAGTGGCACTTCTCCCAATTCAAGACAAGATTTGTGTGCTCGCATCTCTGAAAAACTCGATCAAGATTGCTTAAACAATCATCAAAAGACTTCCCATAAACAGAGAAGTCATCCATGAATACCTCAACAATCTTTTCACAAAAGTTAGAGAATATAGCAGTCATACATATTTGAAAGGTAGTAGGTGCATTGCAGAAACCGAAAGGCATATGTCTATAAGAATAAGTTCCAAAGGGACAAGTAAAAGTGGTCTTTTCTTGATCAGGTTGAGAAACAAGTATTTGTGAAAACCAGAATATCCATCAAGGAAGCAAGAGTGTGTATGCTTAGATAATATTTCTAGCATTTTGATCAATAAAAGGCAGAGGGTAATGATCTTTTCTAGTTGCTTTGTTTAATTTTCTGAAATCAATTACCATTCTATAGCCTGTAATAATTCTTTGTGGAATAAGTTCATTCTTACCATTAGGAACAATAGTAATACCTCCTTTCTTAGGAACACAATGAACTGGACTTACCCATCTACTATCAGCTATAGGATAGATCATACCTGCTTCCAGAAGTTTTAAGATTTCCGTTCTTACCACTGACTTCATTTTCGGATTTAACCGACGTTGGTGATCAACAACGGGCTTAGCATCAGGTTCCATATTAATCTTGTGCTGACATAGAGTGGGACTAATGCCCTTTAAATCATCAAGAGTATACCCAATAGCAGCTCGGTGCTTCCTTAGAACTTTCAATAATCTTTCTTCTTCATGTTCTGATTGGTTAGCACTAATAATAACAGGATATATCTTCTTTTCATCAAGATAAGCGTATTTCAAAGTGTCTGGCAATTGTTTTAATTCAAACACAGGATCACCTTGAGGTGGAGGAGGACCTCCTAGAGTTTCAATAGGCAAATTGTGTTTAAGCATAGGACGTTGTTCAAAGAAAATCGCATCTATTTCATTTCTTTCATGCATATGTAAATCATTTTCATGGTCTCGCAAATATTGTTCTAAAGGATCAGTAGGAGGCACAACAATAGAAGCAAGACAAAATATTTCATCCTTACTAGGCAATTCTTTTTCATGAAGCTTTCTACTAAACTTGGAAAAATTAAACTCATGAGACTCGTCACCAAAGCTAACACCGACAGTTTGTTTCTCATAATCTATTTTAGCATTAATAGTGTTGAAGAAAGGTCTACCAAAGATAATGGGACAAAAGTCATCTTGTGGGGAACCAAGAACAAGGAAATCAGTAGGGTATTTTATTTTCCCACACAAGACTACAACATCTCTAACAATCCCAATTGCTGATATAGTGTCTCTATTAGCAAGTTTAATAGTAACATCTATGTCTTCTATCTCTGCAGGTGCTATGGCATTCATAATTTCTTGATATAAGGTATAAGGAATAGCACTTACGCTAGCACCTATGTCACATAAACTATGATAACAGTCATCTCCTATTTTAACTGAGACAACAAGCATGCCAACAACGGGTCTATGATTATCTGTTTTATCAGGTTTGACAATTCTAGTAGCTTCATTACAGAAATAAATAACATTCCCATCTATATCTTCTTACAAGAGATCTTTAACCATAGCAACACTAGCCTCTACTTTGATTTGTTCATCAGGTTTAGGTGTTCTAATATAACTTTTGTTAACCACAGTTGAAACTTTAGCATGTTCCTTTATCCTAAAAGGGAAAGGTGGTTTCTCAATATAAGCAGTAGGAACAACCGGATCAACATTATAAAGTATAGTTTCCTCTTTGACTGGTGTCAGTTCTTTAATTTCTTATTTAATAGGTGGGTGATATTTAAACCACTTCTCTTTAGGGAGATCAACATGAGTAGCAAATGATTCACAAAAGGAGGCTACTATCTCAGAGTCAAGTCCATATTTAGTGCTAAACTTTTGAAAAGCATCTGTATTATAAAAGATTTAACACAATCATACTTAGGCTTAATACCTGACTCTTTACCTTTGTCGAGTTCCCAATCTTCAGATTTGTGTTTAATTCATTCCAAAAGATCCCACCGGAATTCAGTAGTCTTCTTCATAAAAGAACCAGTACAAGAAGTACCAAGCATGGATTGATAATCACGAGAAAGCCGAGCATAAAAATTCTGAATAATAATTTCTCTTGAGAGCTCATGATTGGGGCATTAATATAACATTGACTTAAGCCTCCCCCAAGCTAGAGCGATACTTTCTCCTTCATGAGGCCAAAAATTATATATATAATTCCGATCACGATGAACTAGATGCATAGGATAATTTTTTTGGTGGAACTCCAATTTCAATCGATTCCAATTCCAAGATTCAATATCATCGCATAGCCTATACCATGCAAATGCTTTTCCCTTCAAAGATAAATGGAAAACCTTCTTCTTAACTTCATCTCTGGGTAAACCTGCAAGCTTAAACAATCCACAAATTTGTTCCACATATATCAAGTGCATATCAGGATGTTCGGTTCCATCTCCTGCATAAGGATTAACTAGCAGTTGTTCTATCATACCCGAAGGAATTTCATATTCAATATTTTTAGTAGGTGCAGTAGGTTGAGTGGTATCTAATTGTGGTTCCGGTTGAGGTGAAGATACCCCGAACAAACCCCTCAAAGGATTGTTTTCCATAGTAACAAGTGACAGTAAATTTCAGCACACTATATAAATGTTTCCTTACCAAATTCCACTTGATGACCTTGATGACCCACAAGCATAGGGTCACAAGCCGGATAATAGCCTTGATGACCCACAAGTATAGGGTATAAATTTTAGCTCTTTTCGATAAGTAAGAGTGTCAAACCCAACGAGGAGCAGAAGGAAATGACAAGTGGTTTTCAGCATGGTAATGTCTGCAAGTGCTGAAATTGTAAGTAGCAGAGTAGTTTGATAGCAAGATAATTTGTAACGAACAAGTAACGATAGTAGTATCAAAAGTGCCGCAAGGTAGCCCAATCCTTTTGAGGCAAAGGACAGGCCAAAACGGTCTCTCATAATAAGCAAAGCGTTCTTGAGGGTACACGGGAATTTCATCTAGTCACTTTCACCATGTTGATTCGAATCGTGTTCGCTACTTTGATAATTTGATATGTGGGTGGACCGGTGCTTAGGTGCTGTTCTTACTTGAACAAACCTCCTACTTATGATTAACCCTGTCGCAAGCATCCGCAACTACGAGAAAATTATTAAGAATAAATTCTAACCATAGCATTAAACTTTTGGATCCAATCGGTCCCTTATGGAATAGCGCATAAATTAGGGTTTAAGCTTCTGTCACTCTCGCAACCCATCATCTACTTACTACTCCACAATCCTTTCCCTTAGGCCTAAATATGGTGAAGTGTCATGTAGTCGACGTTCACATGACACCACTAAGGGAATCACAACATGCATACTATCAAAATATCGAACACATATCAACTTCACATGATTACTTGCAACATGATTTCTCCCGTGACCTCAAGAACAAAAGTAACTACTCACAAATGGTAATCATGCTCAAGATCAGAGGGGTATTAAATAGCATATTGGATCTGAACATATAATCTTCCACCAAATAAACCATATAGTAATCAACTACAAGATGTAATCAACACTACTAGTCACCCACAAGCACCAATCTATAGTTTCGGCAACAAGATTAAACACAAGAGATGAACTAGGGTTTGAGATGAGATGGTGCTGTTGAAGATGTTGATGGAGATTGCCCTCCCCAAGATGGGAGAGTTGTTGGTGATGATGATGATGATGATGATTTCCCCCTCCGAGAGGGAAGCTCCTCCAGCGGAATCGCTCCGCCGGAGGGCAGAAGTGCTCCTGCCCAAGTTCCGCCTCAAGACGGAGGCGCTCCGTCCCGAAATCCCTCTCCTTATTTTTTCTAGGTCAAAATGACCTATATACCAGAAGATGGGCACCAGAGGTGGGCCTGGATGAGCACAACCCACCAGGGTGCTCCTGGGCTCCCTGGCGCACCCAGGTGGGTTGTGCCCACCTGGTGGGCCCCATATGGTAGTTATTTGCTCCAATATTCCACAAATATTCCATAAAAAATCTCCGTGAAGTTTCAGCTTGTTTGGAATTGTCCAGAATAGGTGGCCTGACGTAGCTTTTCCAGGTCCAGATTTCCAGCTGCCGGAATTCTCCCTCTTTGTGTGTACCTTGCAAATTATGAGAGAAAAGGCATTAGAATATCTACTGTATTCCAACGTTTCCATGGTTCATACCCCCCGCTACTAGCCATAGATTCATCAAAATAAGCAAACAACATGCGAAAAACAGAATCTGTCAAAAACTAAACAGTGTGTAGCAATCTGGATAGTTCACATACTTTTGTAACTCCAAAAATTCTGAAAAATTAGGACAACCTTAGAAATTTGTATATTAATCTTCTGCACAAAGAATCAAATAAAAAACACTCTTCTGGTAGAATTGAGAATTATTTTCCTGAGCGCAAAAGTTTCTGTTTTTCAGCAAGATCAAATCAACTATTACCGTAAGCTATCCCAAAGGTCTTACTTGGCACAAACACTAATTAAAACACAAAACCACATCTAACAAGAGGCTATATGAATTAGTTAAAGCAAAACATAACCTAAAAAGCAAAAACAAAAAATAAAATTGGGTTGCCTCCCAACAAGTGCTAATGTTTAACGCCCTTAGCTAGGCATAAAGCACGAATAGATCTAGATATAATCGTAATAATGATAAGGCAAATCTCGAAAACTCATCTCATACTCCCTTCGTTCAGCCGCAAGTTTTCTTTGAGGTAAGCAAAAGTAATCAAAAGGGCTAAATTTAATGGGATAAGAATCCCCAAGATCGATCTCGGGAGGAATTTGTTCCTCCTTCGGCCCTTCATATTGTATGACCAACTCATCATTATAAGCATTTTTTGGCAAAAAGTCATGAGCTTGTGTCCAAGAGAGAAACCCAATCTGTTGGTTTGTATAGCAAAATCATTATTGAACTCAGAAATCTTATTAACTAAAACATCGGTAGGAACCCTCTTTCTTATATTTTCGTTATAGGCAGAATTATCTAAAGATCGTAAACGCATTATGTCCTCTTGATTAAAGAGAACTGCCTCTATGGGAGGAAGACCACCATCTACTTTATAATGTGCGAAAATTTCACTAGCTTCTTTCATAATAAATCTAAACTCATGGGCTAGGAATATAGTAGTGGCGCGCTTAACCGAAGAATGCTCAATATTAGAAAATTCTAGAAAAATTCTTTGTATGGAAGGATGCATATGAACAAATTGTCTTTCAAGTTCAACCACGAGCAAAGATATAGCATCCGCAAGACTACTCGTTTTATGGAGGATAGATCCACCCAAAGTGGGGAGTGCACCGGCACAAGTAAAGAAATCTTGAATAACCCCTTTCCCAATAATATTTCCTCTACCAAAGCGGAATTTCTTTGCGTGCAAGATGGTAAGTTTTTCATGAGGATTGGAATTAGCAAAAGCATCAAAGTTTCCCCCATCGTTACTACTATTTTTTTCAATGATAACCTCCCCAGTTTCAGACATGGTGGCAACTGGCAGATGAGCAAACGAGCAAGCAAAGAAGACGAACGGAAGAGAGGCAAAGAAAAGGCGAATCTTTTCAAAAATCGTTTTAGAAGTGGGGGAGAGGAAAACGAGAGGCGAATGGCGAATAGTGTAATGCGAGGGATGAGAGTTTATGATGGGTACTTGGTATGTCTCGTCTTGGCATAGATCTCCCTAGCAACGGCGCCAGAAATTCTTCCTGCTACCTCTTGAGCTTGCGTTGGTTTTTCCCTTGAAGAGGAAAGGGTGATGCAGCAAAGTAGAGTAAGTATTTCCCTTAGTTTTGAGAACCAAGGTATCAATCCAGTAGGAGACAACGCGCAAGCCACCGAATACCTGCACAAACAAACACCAACTTGCACCCAACGCGATAAAGGGGTTGTCAATCCCTTCGTGGTTATTTGCAAAGTGAGATCTGATAGAGATGGATAAACGGTAAAGTAATATTTTTGGTATTTTTTATTTATGGAATGGAAAGTAAAAGATTGCAAAGAAAGTAAATAGGAAAATAAAATTGTAGATCGAAAACTTATATGATGGAAAGTAGACCCAGGGGCCATAGGTTTCACTAGAGGCTTCACTCAAGATAGAAAATATTACGGTGGGTGAACAAATTACTGCCGAGCAATTGATAGAAAAGCGCAAAGTTATGATGATATCTAAGGCAATGATCATGAATATAGGCACCACGTCCGTGTCAAGTAGACTGAAACAATTCTGCATCTACTACTATTACTCCACACATTGACAGACTCCTGCCTGCATCTAGAGTATTAAGTTCATAAGAACAGAGTAACGCATTAAGAAAGATGACATGATGTAGCAGAATTAACTCAAGCAATATGATGAAAACCCCATCTTGTTATCCGCGATGGCAATAATACAGTACGTGTCGGTTCCCCTTCTGTCACTAGGATCGAGCACCGCAAGATTGAACCCAAAGCTAAGCATTTCTCTCATTGCAAGAAAAACCAATGTAGTTGGCCAAACCAAATCGATAGTTCGAAGGGACTTGCAAAGATATCACATCATGCATATAAGAATTCAGAGGAGATTCAAATAATATTCATAGATAAGCTAATCACAAATCCACAATTCATCGGATCTCGGCAAACACACCGCAAAAGAGTATTACATCGAATAGATCTTCAAGAACATCGAGGTGAACATGGTATTGAGAATCAAAGAGAGAGAAGAAGCCATCAAGCTACTAGCTATGGACCCGTAGGTCTGTGGTAAACTACTCACGCTTCATCGGAGAGGCAATGGTGTTGATAGAAGCCCTCCATGATCGAATCCCCCTCCGGCAGGTGATACGTCTCCAACGTATCCATAATTTTTGATTGTTCCATGCTGTTATATTATCAATCTTGGATGTTTTATAATCATTTTATAGTCATTTGATATCATATTTTGGTACTAACCTAGTGACATAGTGCCAAGTGCCAGTTGCTGTTTTCTGCATGTTTTTTACATAGCAGGAAATCAATATCAGACGGAGTCCAAACGCAACGAAACTCCACGAAGATTTTTTTTGGACCAGAAGGAACATAATGGGCCCTGGCTGCGCCTGGGGAGTGCCTCGAGGAGGGCACAACCCACCAGGGCGCGCCAGGAGGCCCAGGCGCACCCTGGTGGGTTGTGCCAACCTCGGGTGCCCCCGGACCGCCTCTTTGCTCTATAAATACCCCAATATTCCCAAAACCCTAGGGGAGTCGACGAAATATTCATCCAGCCGCCGCAGAGTCCACAACCACTAGATCCAATCTAGACACCATCTCGGATGGGGTTCAACACCTCCATTGGTGCCTCTCCGATGATGCGTGAGTAGTTCTTTGTAGACCTTCGGGTCCATAGTTAGTAGCTAGATGGCTTCATATCTCTCTCTCTCTGAATTCTCAATACAATGGTCTCTTGGAGATCCATATGATGTAACTCCTTTGCGGTGTGTTTGTTGGGATCGATGAACTTTGAGTTTATGATCAGATCTATCTTTTTATATCCATGAAAGTATTTGAGTTTCTTTGATCTCTTTTATGCATGATCTCTTATAGCCTCGTATTTCTTCTCCGATATTTGGGTTTTGTTTGGCCAACTTGATCTATTTGTCTTGCAATGGGAAGAGGTGCTTTGTAGTGGGTTCGATCTTACGGAGCTTGATCCCAGTGACAGAAAGGGAACCAACCCATATGTATCGTTGCTACTAAGGATAAAACGATTTGGTCTATCTCTACATAGATAGATCTTGTCTACATCATGTCATCGTTCTTATTGCATTACTCCGTTTTTTCATGAACTTAATACACTAGATGCATGCTGGATAGCGGTCGATGTGTAGAGTAATAGTAGTAGATGCAGGCAGGAGTCGGTCTACTAATCTTGGACGTGATGCCTATATAATGATCATTGCCTGAATATCGTCATGAGTATTTGAAGTTCTATCAATTGCCCATCAGTAGTTTGTTCACCCACCGTTTGCTATTTTTCTCGAGAGAAGCCACTAGTGAAATCTACGGCCCCCGGGTCTCTTTTTCATATATTTGCCTTTGCGATCTACTTTTTCCTTGCATTTATTTCCAGATCTATTAAACCAAAATTACAAAAATACATTGCTGCGTATTTTTTCTATTTATTTGATTTGGCGTTCGATCTATCAATCTACTACAATTTTATCTCACGTCCGTTTGCATATCTTGAGGCGTCGTACCCCGGAAGGGATTGACAACCCCTTTAACACGTCGGGTTGCGAGTGATTGTTATTTGTGTGCAGGGGCTGTTTACGTTGTGTTGTTTGGTTCTCCTACTGGTTCGATAACCTTGGTTTCATATCTGAGGGAAATACCTACCGCCACTGTGCTGCATCATCCCTTCCTCTTTGGGGAAATACCGACGTAGCTTCAAGCAAAATCGAAAGGAATTTATGGCGCCATTGCCGGGGAGGATCTTCAACATATACCAGGTTCCTAATGACAAATCTCATCCCCTCGCAATTTACATTATTTGCCATTTGCCTCTCGTTTTCCTCTCCCCCACTTCACAAAAATTTGCCGTTTTATTCGTCTCTCTTTTTCCGTTCACTATTTTCTTGCCCGATCTGTTTTTTTGTGTGCATTCTTGTTTGCGTAGTCATGATGCCTCGAAGAAAATATTATGATGTTCCTTACCCAAATATTTTACTTGAAATTGAGAAAAGTACTAAGGAATATAAGACTACACAATTTGAGCATAATAAGTACTTTATTGAAGAACTTAAGGAGCACTCCGTTGTGCCAGATGCTATTACAAAACAACTTGACGATATTAGTAGAGAAGTTTGCAATCTCCAATCTAAGTATGCTTTTGTTGAAAGTTTGCTAGGAAAAATATCTGATGCACAAGCTAGCTTAGTAAATCAAATGGCCGCTAAACCAATCTCGCTAGAAGATAAAAGTGATGAAGATCTTAAAATGATTGGTGTTTCTTCTATCGATTCCTTGTTTAGAAAAGTTAAGATTGATGAAAAAGGGACTGGAGAAGAGTCAACTTTAGGTAGAAGGCGTCCCAATATTTCGGAGGGTGAAAATCTTGTTGAGAAAATGGATGAAAGTGGGTTTGGAGAGGTCAAAACTTTATCTAGGGATGTGCCCACTCTTTTGGATTACAAAGACTTTAATTATGATAGTTTCTCTTTGATTGATTGTATTTCTTTGTTGCAATCCATGATAAATTCACCCCATGCTTATGAACAAAATAAAGCTTTTACTAAACATATTGTTGATGCTATGATGAAAGCTATTGAAGAAAAATTGGAATTAGAAGTTTCAATTCCTAGAAAATTGCATGATGAGTGGGAAACTACTATCAAAGTCAAGATTAAAAATTATGAGTGCTTTGCTTTATGTGACTTGGGTGCTAGTGTTTCTACAATTCCGAAATCTTTATGTGATGTGCATGGTCTTACCGATCCTGAAGAATGTTCTTTGAATTGCACTTGGCGGATTCTACTATTAAAAAGCCTATGGGAAGAATTAATGATGTTCTTATTCTTGAAAATAGGAATTATTTGCCCATAGATTTTATTGTTCTTGATATTGATTGCAATCCGTCTTGCCCAATTATTCTTGGTAGACCGTTTTTACGCACTATCGGTGCCGTGATTGATATGAAAGAAGGCAATATTAAGTTCCAATTTCCTTTGAGGAAGGGTATGGAACACTTTCCTAGAACAATAATTAGGCCGCCATATGAATCTATCATGAGGGCATCTTATGGATCTCAAACCAAAGATGACAAAACTTAGATCCTTGCTTTATGCCTAGCTAAGGGCGTAAAACTATAGCGCTTGTTGGGAGGCAACCCAATGAACACAATTTATTTTTGCTTTTTTGCTTTCTGTTCTTGAGTTTTTGCACAATTATGCTACTGTTATGATTGTGTTCTTTGTGTTTTAACTAGTGTTTGTGCCAAGTAAAGCTTTTAGGATCTTCTTGGGTGATAGTTGTTTGATCTTGCTGAAAAATAGAAACTTATGCACTCACGAAAATAATTTTCATAAATCACAGAAAAGTTCTTTTTCCCTGATTCTTTTTGTATAAGATTAATATACAAATTACCCTGGTCGTCCTAATTTTTCAGAATTTTTGGAGTTACAGAAGTATTCGAAATAGTTAGATTGCTACACACTGTTCTGTTTCGACAGATTCTGTTTTCTTTGCGTTGTGTGCTTATTTGGATGGCTCTATGGTTTTCTTTGATGAGTTTTTGCCATAGAAAAGTTGGAATACAGTAGATATAATTCCATAGAAAAGTTGGTACAATACTTATAGTAGGGGTTTGCTTTCTTATACTAACAGATCTCACGAAGGTTTTGTTGAGTTTTGTGTGATTGAAGTTTTCAAGTTTTCGGTTATCTTACGATGGATGAAGGAATAAAGGATAGAAGAGCCTAAGCTTAGGGATGCCCCGACACTATTATCCAAAAATTAGCAACCATCTAAGCTTGGGGATGCCCCCGAGTGGCATCCCCTCTTTCTTCTAACGACCATCGGTATTTTACTCAAAACTATATTTTTATTCGTCACATGATATGTGTTTTGCTTGGAGCGTCTTGTATGATATGAGTCTTTGCTTGTTTTATTTTGTCTATTAAGTCTTGATCCCTTGCTGGACACACCTATTTGGGAGAGCCAAAATTATGTCATGACTTGTTAGAATGGCTCTCTATGCTTCACTTAAATATTTATGAGCTATGGACTTGCTCTAGTTCTTCACTTATATCTTTTTGAGCATGGTGTGCTTATTATTTTTGAAGAAATGATCTCTTGCTTCCCTTAGATTTATTTGAGAGTTAGTAAAATTTTCAACAAATTCTCTCTTGCTTCACTTAAATTATTTTGAGAGAAAGAAAAATTATGCTCATGATCTTCACTTATATTTGTTTGAACTTATGAAAAGCAACACATGAAAATTAGTCCCAAAGTGATAGATATCCAAGAAGGATATAATAAAAACTTTCATGAAGATCATTCGACAAAATAAACTTGGTTCTTAGTAATAGTTTTGAGATATGATGATGTGATATGCGAGTTATGTTAATGAGTAATTATGCTTTAGTAAGAATATTGGTGTTCAGGTTTGTGATTCCCTATGCAAGTACGAAAGTCAATAGTCATGCAATGAAATTATATCCTACTTGTGGTGCATTATTCGATGTTATTTATGCTTAATGCTTGCTTATGAGATTATCCATTTCTTGGTTGGTCGCTTCTCAATCTTTTGCTAGCCTTCATTTTGCACTAAGTATAATCTCTACTTGTGCATCCAAAATCCTTTAAACCAGTTTTGCCACATGAGTCCACTATATCTACCTATATGCGGTATTCTTTTGCCGTTCTAAGCAAATTTGCATGTGCCATCTCTAATTTTCAAAATAAACTTCTCTTTTGTGTGTTCGTTTCGCTCGCGGAGCGGTGAGGGGTGGCAATATTTTCCATGCTAGATGTGCTATTCTCACGATGAGTGTTTTATTCACTTGTCATTGCACGAGAGTAAGGCAAAGGTATTAGGGATGCCCAGTCCCGAAATGAAAAAATGAATTTACTTTATGTTGTCAAATAATAAATTCCTTGGAAAGTGTTGGTATGGAGGGCAACCGTGGATACGGCTAGCCATGGAAAGTGAAAGTATGGTGGAAAAAGGAATAAACTTTATTTTCTGTTTGGGAACCGCCTATGATATATCTAGCATGGAAAGTGTTGGGAACTCTAAGTCGTTTTCGTTGGTGGGATGGATACACCTCCCAAAATGTTCTATCTCTATTTTTTTGCTTTGAGCTCTGGCACCTCTACAAATCCCTACTTCCCTCTGCGAAGGGCCTTTCTTTTACTTTATGCAATTTTTATTTTTAATTTGAGTCTCCATCTTCTCTTACAAAAGCACCAACTAGGAGGCAATATGATCGTACTTAAGTATTGGGTGTAACTAATATGCGAGTGTCTCTCATGAATGGATCAATGGTTGAGGATGATGGGCTAGGGATAACTTATTTTAGCATTAATATTTTGAAAGACATGGTTGCTTGTTGATATGCTTGAGTATTTAAATTATCATCTTAAAACTAGACTATTGCTTTGAATCACATAAAAGTCCAAATGTCCATGCTATAAAGAAAAGAATATGATATGACATGTTAGGTAGCATCCCACATCAAAAATTCCGTTTTTATCAATTACCTACTTGAGGACGAGTAGGAGTTAAGCTTGGGGATGCTGATACGTCTCCAACGTATCTATAATTTTTGATTGCTCCATGCTGTTATATTATCAATCTTGGATGTTTTATGATCATTTTATAGTCATCTTATATCAGTTTTTGGTACTAACCTATTGACATAGTGCCAAGTGACAGTTGCTATTTTCTACATGTTTTTTACATCGCAGGAAATCAATATCAGACGAAGTCCAAACGCAACGAAACCCCACAGAGATTTTTTGGACCAGAAGGAACATAATGGGCCATGGCTGCGCCTGGGGGTGCCTCGAGGAGGGCACAACCCATCGGGGCGCGCCAGGAGGCCCAGGCGCGCCCTGGTGGGTTGTGCCCACCTCGGGTGCCCCCCAGACCGCCTCTTTGCTCTATAAATACCCCAATATTCCCAAAACCCTAGGGTAGTCAACGAAATATTCATCCAGCCGGCGCAGAGTCCAAAACCACCAGATCCAATCTAGACACCATCTCGGATGGGGTTCACCACCTCCATTGGTGCCTCTCCGATGATGCGTGAGTAGTTCTTTGCAGACCTTCGGGTCCCTAGTTTGTAGCTAGATGGCTTCATCTCTCTCTCTCTGAATTCTCAATACAATGGTCTCTTGGAGATCCATATGATGTAACTCCTTTGCGGTGTGTTTGTTGGGATCGATGAACTTTGAGTTTATGATCAGATCTATCTTTTTATATCCATGAAAGTATTTGAGTTTCTTTGATCTCTTTTATGCATGATCTCTTATGGCCTCGTATTTCTTCTCCGATATTTGGGTTTTGTTTGGCCAACTTGATCTATTTATCTTGCAATGCGAAGAGGTGCTTTGTAGTGGGTTCGATCTTACGGTGCTTGATCCCAGTGACAGAAAGGGAACCGACACGTATGTATCGTTGCTACTAAGGATAAAATGATGCAGTCTATCTCTACATAGATAGATCTTGTCGACATCATGTCATCGTTCTTATTGCATTACTCCGTTTTTCCATGATGCAACGATAGTAGATGCATGCTGGATAACGGTTGATGTGTGGAGTAATAGTAGTAGATGCAGGCAGGAGTCGGTCTACTAATCTTGGACGTGATGCCGATATAATGATCACTGCCTGGATATCGTCATGAGTATTTGAAGTTCTATCAATTGCCCAACAGTAATTTGTTCACCCACCATTTGCTATTTTTCTCGAGAGAAGCCACTAGTGAAATCTACGGCCCCCGGATCTCTTTTTCATATATTTTCCTTTGCGATCTACTTTTTCCTTGCATTTATTTTCAGATCTATTAAAC
This sequence comes from Triticum aestivum, assembly GCF_018294505.1. Classification (NCBI taxonomy): domain Eukaryota; kingdom Viridiplantae; phylum Streptophyta; class Magnoliopsida; order Poales; family Poaceae; genus Triticum; species Triticum aestivum. Next base: position 235,550,956 of record NC_057814.1, on the reverse strand, counting down.
CAAAAATAGAAAAATACCTTGCTGCATTTTATTTCTATTTATTTTATTTGGCGTTCGATCTATCAATCTACTACAATTTTATCTCACGTCCGTTTGCCTATCTTGAGGCTCATTACCCCGAAAGGGATTGACAACCCCTTTAACACGTCGGGTTGTGAGTGGTTGTTATTTGTGTGCAGGGGCTGTTTACGTTGTGTTGCTTGGTTCTCCTACTGGTTCGATAACCTTGGTTTCATATGTGAGGGAAATACCTACCGCCGCTGTGCTGCGTCATCCCTTCCTCTTTGGGGAAATACCGACGTAGCTTCAAGCGACATCAGCAGGACACCGGAAAAGGCCCCTAGATGGGACCTCACGGGTACAGAAGGTTGCGACGGTGGAAAAGTGGTTTCGTGGCTCCCCTGGAAGGTTTTGGGATATTTGAGAATATATAGGTAGAAGAAATAGGTCGGTGGAGTCACGAGGGGCCCACAAGGGTGGGGGGCGCGCCCTACCCCCTGGGCGCGCCTCCCGACCTTGTGGCCGCCTCATGGGTTTCCCGACGTGCACTCCAAGCCCTCTGCATGTCTTCTGGTCCAAGAAAAATCATCGCGGAAGTTTCATTCCGTTTGGACTCCGTTTGGTATTCCTTTTCTGCGAAACTCTAAAACAAGGGAAAAAACAGGAAGTGGCACTGGGCTCTAGGTTAATAGGTTAGTCCCAAAAATCATATAAAATAGCATATTAATGCATATAAAACATCCAAAATAGATAATATAATAGCATGGAACATTCAAAAATTATAGATATGTTGGAGACGTATCACCGGCCTGTGGCTCCACACCGCGCAACATTTCCAGACGGTGCTGGCGACCACCGGCGTCATAGACCTCGTCGACGCCGGCTTCACCTCTCGCATGTGCCAGATGATGGTCGACTCCATGTGCAAGTTCACCGCCGTCAAGAAGCGCGCGGACGACCTTGCCGTACTGCTCCAGCCCGCGCCCCCAGGCTCCTTGTTGCCTGCCACCCTCATCGGCCTCCAAGGTGATGAACTCTTTGAAGCACTGGTGGCCCTGCAGCTGCCGGAGGTCGCGACGAAGAATGTGCACCTCGAGGCCGCACTCGCCACGCAGCGCCTCGCCATGCAAGAAACCGCCGATCTGCACATCCACGTATATGAGGAAATCGTCTACATAGGCCACTACAAGGCCAGCGAGGACAGAAAGACGTTGGCCTTCTTCCAATGGCTGGAATCTTTGGACGCCATTGTTCAGAAGCACGTCGACCTGGCCACGAAAGTCGCTGCTACTTCGCCGCCGTTCGGTGGGCCGGCACCCTGAGTCGAGGAGGTGGACGTCGTTGATGGATGCATCTTTCTTCTTGTCTGCTGTAACCAGCACTGCATCGCCTTGTGGCCTTAATGTTTTATTAGTGTATGACATTTTTATTCCAGTCGTAAATGACATGTGTGATCCCTTGCTCTTATTTGGCGTTAATTATATGTAGTATCACTGTCTTCGACCTGGTGTACTACCTAGGTCCTGGTTTATTAGTCCCTTTTGTAATTTGTGCTAAATTTTGACCAAAGATTTAACTGAGAAAATGTTAGTGCATGTCAACAAAAATTATATCATTTGATTTGTATTTGAACATAGTTTTCAATGATATAATTTTGGTAACATGCATGAACCTTTTGTTAGTCAAATTTATGGTCAAAATTTGGCACCGATTACAATGGAGAGCAATAAACCAGGACGAAGGTAGACTGGTCCGTCACCATCGTGTTTTGTGTCTAATTTTGACTTCAGTGATCCAACCTACATGGAGGGAGTGCTGTATATATTGGCGAGACAACCAAACTTATATATTCAAAACTGAGCGTTACTACAAGTCACGAGTTCAAAACGAGAAAGTGGAATAAGTACAACATGCCTGCGCCGTTCACGTCGCACCCACACACGGTCGCGGTGCACAATGTAGTAAATGACTAGTCTCTTCTTGACCCGCATTTACATTGATACAGCTTGAATGCCAAGGAGGGAGAGGGTAGCGGTTCCCGAGACGTTGAATGGTTAGTGATGCATCCTCAATTAGCATGTAGAGGGAATTAATTGGAGAAGCATAATAGAGCCAGCACGATGTGAATGCAACAGAGTTTCGACTCTCATATAAAGGCGCCCCACCACTCCAATCCATCTACTCCTAGTCTTTGCGAAACACTGCTCACTCCAATCCAAGACCAAGTGACCAGAAGCCACAAGCACCTATGGAGGCGATGGACGCGAGCGGCAGTCGGCTGTGCCAGATCATCCAAGACGCCGGCCTGCGGCCCCACGCCATGCAGCGTTTCCAGACGGTGCTCTCGCATGGACGACATGATGGTCCGCTCCATCCGCAAGTTCACCGCAGTCAAGAAGCGTGCAGACGACCTTGCCGTACTACTCCAGTCCGCGCGCCCAGGCTCCTCATTGCCTGCCACCTTCATCGGCCTCCATGGCGACGAAATCTTTCAAGCCCTGGTGGCCCTGCAGGTGCCGGAGGTCGCGATGAACAGTGTGCACCTCGAGGCCGCACTCTCCGCGCAGCGCCTCGCCATGCAAGAAACCGTTGACCTGCACATCCACGTCTACGAGGAAATCGTCTACATAGGCCACTACAAGGCCAACGAGGACAGAAAGACGTTGGCCTTCTTCTAGCGGCTGGAATCTTTGCACGCCATTGTTCAGAAGCACGTCGACCTATCCACGAAAGCCGCTACTACTTAGCCGCCGTTCGGTGGGCCGGCGCCCTGAGTCGAGGAGGTGGACGTCGTCGATGGATGCATCTTTCTTCTTGCCTCCTGTAACCAGCACTGCCTCGCCTCGTGGCCTTAATGTTTTATTAGTGTATGGCATTTTTATTCCAGTCGTAACATTTTCACTGTGAGGTGGGGCCACAGTTGAGCAAACCAACCATCGGCAAATCCCACCCCGCCAACCGCGCGTCGGCTGAGTTAGAATTAGAAGAGAGAAACGAGGGAGAAGAGCTAGCTGTAGCACGGACGCTGTTGTCAGATGGGAGTCGTGTTGATAGAATAGGAGTACTGAGTACTCATACCTCTTTTTTTTAGGGAAAAAGTAGTCGTATGTCTAGTACCACTAGTTGGGTGCGTGCGACCTATACCTATCATCACTTTAGGTCTACTTTTCGAACCGTAGCTATGCTTCATAGTACATATTTTTTCACGCATTTATCCTCCTATATCTACTCCTAGGCTATTTCAACGTGCTCCCTTTCGCCGACATGTGGGACATAGAGCATCTGGGTCGTAGTGCATGCACGACTTGGAGCATATGCAACCATACCGGCGTACTTTACATTCCAGACCTCACGAATTAATGCAAACCCCCCGCAGAAGAATAAATAAATGAATGAATTACTACATGCAAACCGGATTATTTTCATAGAAACCGAAGCGCGTTCATTAAATTTTGGACATAACACATTGATAAAAAACGACAGACATAAACCAGTCTAAGGGCCTCTTTGATTCGCAGGATACTGATAACACAGGAATGGGGAAAGTATGATGGTGATGAATTGAGACGAGGAGGAAGAGGACTAGTACTGTACATGCTACAGACTGGACTGTAGCACATTGTTTTTATGGCCATATCACCACATTGTTTTCTATGGCCTATCACCTGCTGGTTCACTGGGTTGCCGTGGTTCGCACTCCTCCGACGTGAGTAGTAGTACTAGTATACCACATGATTCTTTGCTTCTTCTTACATACTTCGCCGAGATGTGGGACTGCCAGCATCCGGGTCAACGTGTCATGCACCAGATTAGAGTGGGGAACGGAAGGGGGGCATCACCCCGATCGTAGCGCAGTAATTCATGACTATAGTGAGTAGTCATATCACAAGACCCCATCTTTCCAGCAGTAACACGCCATCAAATCGCACAACCCTCCCTTTCCAGCAGTAAGTTGAATTCGCTACTCCCTCACCCTCCTCGGTGCTCTGTCAAACCGCCTACGCGAAAACTGCCGCGCGTACTGCCCGGGAAAAGCCCCGCCCTCAACTTTTAACTACTCATAGCATAATTTGTATCGATGAATTGCGCCATGCAGCAGAAAACCGAAAGAAAAATGTGGTACATGTAAACAAATACAGTTCAAGCTCTAGCTAGCGACTCGGAATGTAAACCGTGCATGTGTTTATACGTATAGGCTACTTCAAAGTACTGAGTCCATTGATGCAATGTGGTCAAAATTTACCATCGGTATCTCAAAGCCAAAATAGTTCGAGCTTGTTCGTTCTATATAAATACTACTACTGTATGTTTATTCACCCATGGGGTTGTTCAATGAATGGAGGGCCGGGGAGCACAAGTGAACAATACTACTACTAGTAAGTAGGAGTCGTACAGTTAGTCACATTAAATAGAGAGTTTCTTTTCTTTAATGCCACATACACAAATTGAAATGCTTGTTGTGGAGAGAAAAAGATAATCACTCCACTATATATAGGCAGGGGCCTGAGCGCTTGCTTTACTAGGGTTGCTCTCTTCATTCTCTCATCCTCTCCAGATCTAAACAAGACAGCGGTAGCGACATTTTCTCTCTGCTCCCTGCTGGTCACAGATCCGGCCGGATCCCTTCGGCCGGTGTGTGTAGAGGACTAGGTGCATCATTCACGCGGTCATCGGCGTCGAGGGAGGAAACCCACAGCTGCCGGCGGGTCCCTATCCTCTACCCGTGCCGTTCTCTCCGACACACCGCCGGCTCGGGAGGTCCTCTGACCCTTCTTCCTCGCTGCCGTATTGTGCGCAGATCCGACCTGCCGCCGCTGACATCCCAACAACCCTCAGGTATAAGTTCTTCGAAAGCGGCCTTGCTCTACTGCCCCATCTCCCCATGTGTCTGCAGGTGCATCTTTTTCTACTTCCATCGGCTCTTCCAAAGCCACCTAAATTTTTAGTATTATTGGAGGTAAAGCTACTTCATGCAGTCGAATCTAGGACTTGGTTCAAACAATGAAGAAAGGGGGGAAGTCATAGCATGAATCTAGGACTTGATTCAAAGAGGAAATAACAGGGGGAAAGTAGTAGAGACTGGATACCCAACCGGTCTCTTGGTTGAAAAGGGAAATAAAGGTAAAAGGCAATACAAAATGGATAAGGAACATATCTGTTATTGGTTGAAAAAAGGATAGAAAGTGGCGGCTGGTGGCCAAGTCAACAGAGTATGTCTAGGATTAGATTTGCTGCCCTCACATAGTAAAACGTCTCCGGGATTAGATTTGCTGCCCTCACATAGTAAAAGGTCTCCAGGATTAGATTTGCTGCCCTCACAGAGTATGATCAAACTCGGCATCACCACTTTATGCCTCCTTGTAGGTACATTGTGCTGATGCGTCCACTATCGCATGTCCTTATACCAACTTTTTGCTGTTGTTAATGTAAGGGCGCATGTAAAATGAAGCGATCACACTATTACCTTAAGGTCATGTCTAACCACTGTTATTCTTAATCTAATGCCTCCAGTGATATGATGCAATTAAACTATGTTACAAATGGTACTCCTGCTGTTTTCCCCAGTATGATAAGTAAGTTGCTTCTTTACGCTGCTGAGTGTCCTGGTGTCCCCATGGTCCCATGCCCTTAAACCAATTCTGTAGCTGCTGTTGATCTATTGTATCTGGTAAACAAGCAATGCCACCATTAAAGTAATCCCATATTTGACGAATGTCATTGTTGATCGTAATGCTTCCGGTAACATGAAGCATTGCTGATGTTTTAAATTTTCTACTATCCTTGCGTGATTGCCATGAACATAATCAAGATGCTTCTTTTCATTTCGTGTATGTTTTGTATCTTGTTATTAACCAACAACCGTTTTCTTTCAATCTTTTTGTGCAGATAGGGATATCCATTTCACCTTGTTGCTACTGTGACCTTTTGGTGAACTGCACAAAACACTTTTTTTGGAATGAGTGTCGTGTGTAGTTCAACTAAAATGTCACGTGGGCAACATCTCTCAATTTTGGTGGAACTGCACAAAATGGTGATTGGAGTTTCAAAAATCTCCATCAAATTCTGCTCGTAATCTCGTGCAACATTTTATTAGCCTTTGCAAGATGAGCCGTCACTATCACCACAATGGCACTTTATTTTAGTGGAACTGCACAAAAGGATAAGCAAATTATAGTTGCACCTTACATGAGCCGGACAGCCAACCTTAATGTCGCTCAATTTTAGTGCAACTACTAAAGAAGAACCTGCCAGCTCACGAGAGCAAGTACTTCTTGCTAGCTGAATGATGCAATCTTTGCTTCATTTCAGGTGAATGCAGAAAAAGTCGCATGAATTGAATCATCGATTGGAGCTGCAGGTTGACTTCAACTAGTGCCACTATTAATCATGCTCTTTCTTATCTGTGCAAATAGGAATACTCAACTACAGATGTTGTGATGGTCAAGAGCATTCACCAAGTTCTTGGGTTGTATGACACAGCTAGCCAAGATGGATTTAATCCCGGTATGCACTTTATCAAAAGGCTCTAAGGGGTTGGTTCTGAATCTAGCAAGCTGGGAATCAATGATATGTGTAGGCATCTTTGATGTACTTATTATTTGAATGTTATTTGTTGGTTCTGAATCTTGCAAGCTGGGAATCAATGAGATGTGTAGGCATCTTTGTTGTACTTATTATTTGAATGTTATTTGTTGGTTCCGAATCTTGCAAGCTAGAAATCAATGAGATGTGTAGGCATCTTTGTTGTATTTATTATTTGAATGTTATTTATTGGTCCTGAATCTTGCAAGCTGGGAATCAATGAGATGTGTAGGCATCTTTGTTGTACTTATTATTTGAATCTTATTTGTTGGTTCTGAATCTTGCAAGCTAGGAATCAATGAGATGTGTAAGCATCTTTGTTGTACTTATTATTTGAATCTTATTTGTTGGTTCTGAATCTTGCAAGCTAGGAAACACAACACGATGATGCAGAGGACAACAACCATAACAAACAGTTCAAACTTGGTAGTATTATCTGTGTGAAAGTGCGACAAATGTGCTGATCGTGTGCATCGTGAGAATAATAATTCTAATTGTTGTGCATGTTGATCCTGTGGCACTGATAGAATGAGCCAATGCATTGCTTGTTTAAGAATAAATTTTAATTAAAGCTAATTAAATTTAAGTAAAGTGACCACTAACACTTGTTATTATAGTACCAATACAGACCCGCTCGTGAACCGACGTCTGGCCGGAATAGGTTTCTTAATGGAGGCGTTTGAATGCGTCGAGGGTGCATGTTTTGCCGGGCGTGCAGCGGGCGAGGGAGGGGTAGTAACTGTTGTCGTTTGTACACACTCGGTTTACTGTTGAATCCAATTCCCCAAGAGCTGAAAAACGAACTGCTACCGCCGCCTACCCACTCATTCACTTGAAGAGATTCCAATAGCGATTCGAGGGGTGAGCTTGCTGGATATGGACTTCAGCAAGGAGTTCACCTTTGAGTTCGCCGTTCAGTCCCATGGCTGCACCAAGTTGAATTGATGTACAACAACGATCCGGACTCGCTGAAGCTCTGCCTCGCAGAGTTCAAGCAGTACCTACAGGACGAGAAAGCACAACGTCGCAGGACTAGACCTTGTGCCCATTCATTTTTCTCCTGACAGGGACTAGTGGATCGCCGTCACCCAGGTATGCGTGTGAGAAGAGGTTCTCGTCTACCACTGCTGTAGGGCCATCAGAGGTTCTGGAGCATTCGCCCGTTTCATCGGCAGCGCCAACTGCACCTTTGCTACGCTGGATAGAAGGAAGAACGCAACGATTCAGCCATCTGGTGCAACAACCTTGTCGACATCTAGAAGCAATACAAGATCATTGGCAACAGGCAGGAGAAGGACTCCGTGGTTGACCTTGCCGAGACCATCATCGACCCCTGCTACACTAACATGAAAGAAGACAACGATAGCAAGGACCTGAACACGTGGGAGGTACCTCTGAATCTAGCCTTCATAACCTATGTGGTGATGGATGCATACGCATGCTACGACATGTACATGCGGATCTTGGACATGAGGGCGTGTCTACTTCTCGTAACCGACGAGTACACGGACAGCCGCAACGTCATGATCAAGCATGCCAGGAAGGTCTAGATGATGTACTTTATCTGTTTAAGCACCTTTATCATCTGAGTGTTTGATGCATTAGCCTATGTGTCGTAATTATCTGTTTTGTCCGAAATATTTCGTCCAAGAACCCATTAACCAGTTTTTTAGTGGCTATTTCTTATGTATGTAACTAGTTCACTGCGCTGCCGTGCTATGGATCTCCTTCCTCCCAACATATTCCCCTTCTCAGGTGGACCTAGCAGGTCTCATACACAGACATCTGGGACCAACCACCTATCCATTTGTATTTCTTTATTTTGTTTGATCTTTCGTCCTCTTCCTATACAGTGGTTGGTGGCGCCACCGCGCATGCCTCGGTGACCCATCATAGCCTATGGCGTTGGCCAGGCCATCCCTCTACTGCCGCTGAACTGGCCCACCCTGCACCTGAACAAGTCAACCCTCGTACTCCCCTCCGCCTGCGTCTTCCCCCGCTCTGGTTCGTTCGGTCCAAGGTCTCGACGTCGTCCTCCACCTTGGTGCTCTCGCCGCGGCGCCGCCGTCTATCGTTCCCAACATGGTCAGCAAAACAAGAGGAATCGGGAGACGACTGTTCGTTGAGAGGCTGACAGTCCCGGGCCCACCAAGTCGATGGCCAAGGTTTTGTTGTTTAACATGCGCAACCCATGGCATGTTTCAACTTTTTTTTGGATCCAACACGTATCAAACGGCCTCCGGGCCTCCCAGCCTAGCTTGTCTATAACATCAGCAGCCCAAGTTATGTTTGCTTTTTCAAGACGACTCATAGCCCAGTTCTATTTTTCTATAAGAATGCAAAACTGAACCTATGTTTTCCCTTCTCTAATAGTATATATATTTATATTTATATCCTATTTTATTACATATATATAATAGAAACAACATAAGGTTCCGTTAAACCTGTTGTTCGTCCAACCATTTTATAGACCTTCCCACTTCCTTTATTTTTGTCTTCATTAATCCTATATCTGAATTTTCTCCCACTTTCTTTTTCGATGTAATCCGAGTTTTCTCCCAGTACTTTTCCCTAGAACCAACTCAACTGTCCCACGTCTAGCCTAAAAAATAATAATAGCCCACGTCCTATTAACTCATCAAATTAAAATGATATTTTATTTCGTAAATCGAAAGTTCTTACAAAATAATAATAGTAATTGTTTATATATAACTTGGCAAGTTAACTCTTGGTGATTGCGTACATAAGCTTGCAAAAGAAAGATTTTAGTGACCAATGCAGTAATAGACGTGCAATCATGTGTTTATGTTTTTATAACATTTCTTCGTCCAGCCCAACATGATATTTTCACCCAGCCCAGCAAGTCCATGGATTTCGAGAAAAATGCAAATGGGCTTTAAATTCTACCATAATATATAAACGGGCTGCATAGGCGCTACATCATTGTTTCACCCGGCCCACCAAATGGACTAAAAAACAAATGGACTGGCTGACATGTGGGCCAGTAGGTCGAAGCCTAAGCACTTTCGCAAAAAATAAAAATACAAAGGTAGAAGCCTAAGCAAGGCGTTGGATTTACATCCAACGACCGGCATTCTTCTTCAATCTCTCGTCTTCTTCCCCCGGCACTGCCAGGGCCGCCTGCTCCGGCCTCTGGCGTCCATCGGCGCTGTTTTGCGTGCCTCGCAGCGAAACGCTACCCCACCGACGGCCAGGCCATCCCTCCACTCCTCTGCACCTCCTGTTATTCTCTGCCGAGTGTAGGCCCACCCCGCACCCGAACCAGTCAAGTTTCCCACTCCTCTCCGTCTGCGACTCCACTGTCGCGTCTCCCCCATCTCTCGGGCATTCCAGTCTGGGCCTCACCATCATCCATCGGCTTGGTGCACTCTGCACGGTGTGGTCAACATGGTCAACAAACGAGAGTCATCGGAAGATGACTGTACGTGAGAGGCTGACAGTGGGGACGCACCACGCCCATGGACCCCTGCATGCAACTGCATCCTTTTTACCCTGAAAAATAATGTTTTCTCCCCCTAACTGCTGGGACCCACCAGCTACATCTTCGCACGCAAGGAAGTGCGTTCTTATTACGGGCAAAAAAACATTCCCCCCGCTGACAGCGTGGACCCACCGGCCATATCTTCGCACGGAAGGAAGAGCCTCCTTATTATGCACAAAAAATGAATACTCCCCCAGCTAGCTGGGACCCACCATAGTGGGAGGATGACTGGTGGGCCTACTAAGTTGACGCGGACGGAGGGCTTTGTCAACTTAGCCAATATGAACGATTCTAGCTCCAGTGACCGTACGATGTCCATCCAACGGCTGTAGTGCTTCTTCAAACTCTGGTCTTCTTGCTCCAGCCGCCCAAATCAGCGCCGGTCGTGTCGCCTGCTCCTGCCTCCCGTGGCCGGCTGTGTTGCCGCGCAGGCCTCACCTCCCCCTACTACTCCCACCGCTGGCCATGCCATCCCTCTACTCACCCACACGCCCTATTATTCTGCGGCGATGGCAGCCTCACACCGTAGCCAAACGAGTCAACCCTCGTACTCTGATACGTCTTCATCGTATCTACTTTTCCAAACACTTTTTCCCTTGTTTTGGACTCTAACTTGCATGATTTGAATGGAACTAACCCGGACTGACGCTGTTTGCAGCAGAATTGCCATGGTGTTATTTATGTGCAGAAACAAAATTTCTCGGAATGACCTGAAACTCCATGAAGATTATCTTTGGAAATAATTGAAAATATTGGCGAAAGAATCAAGGCCAGGGGGCCCACACCCTGTCCACGAGGGTGGGGGCGAGCCTGCCCCCTGGATGTGCCCCCTGCCACGTGGGCCCCCTAGAGCTCCATCGACCTCAACTCCAACTCCATATATTCGTGTTCGGGGAGAAAAAAAATCAGAGAGAAAGATTCATCGCGTTTGACGATACCGAGCCGCTGCCAAGCCCTGAACTCTCTCGGGAGGGCTGATCTGGAGTCTGTTCGGGGCTCCGGAGAGGGGAATCCGTCGCCGTTGTCATCATCAACCATCGTCCATCACCAATCTCAAGATGCTCACCGCCGTGCGTGAGTAATTCCATCGTAGGCTTTCTGGACGGTGATGGGTTGGATGAGATTTATCATGTAATCGAGTTAGATTTGTTAGGGTTTGATCCTTAGTATCCACTATGTTCTGAGATTGATGTTGCTATGACTTTGCTATGCTTAATGCTTGTCACTAAGGCCCGAGTGCCATGATTTCAGATCTGAACCTATTATGTTTTCATGAATACATGTGAGTTCTTGATCCTATCTTGCAAGTCTATGGTCACCTACTATGTGTTATGATCCGGCAACCCCGAAGTGACAATAATCGGGACCACTCCCGGTGATGACCGTAGTTTGAGGAGTTCATGTATTCACTATGTGTTAATGCTTTGGTCCGGTACTCTATTAAAAGGAGGCCTTAATATCCCTTAGTTTCCGCTAGGACCCCGTTGCCACGGGAGGGTAGGACAAAAGATGTCATGCAAGTTCTTTTCCATAAGCACGTATGACTATATTCGGAATACATGCCTACATTACATTGATGAATTGGAGCTAGTTCTGTGTCACCCTATGTTATGACTGTTACATGATGAACCGCATCCGGCATAATTCTCCATCACCGATCCAATGCCTACGAGCTTTTCACATATTGTTCTTCGTTTATTTAGTTTTGCGTTGCTACTGTTACAATCTCTACAAAACCCAAAAATATTACTTTTGCTACCATTACCGTTAGTTCCATATTACTTTGCTACTAAATACTTTGCTGCAGATACTAAGTTATCCAGGTGTGGTTGAATTGACAACTCAACTGCTAATACTTGAGAATATTCTTTGGCTCCCCTTGTGTCGAATCAATAAATTTGGGTTGAATACTCTACCCTCAAAAACTGTTGCGATCCCCTATACTTGTGGGTTATCAAGACTATTTTCTGGCGCCGTTGTCGGGGAGCATAGCTCTATTCTTTGAGTCACTTGGGATTTATATCTGCTGGTCACTATGAAGAACCTGATAGACAAGAAAACAAAAATTTATCCCTCAACTACGAGGGGAGGTAAGGAACTGCCATCTAGCTCCACACTTGATTCACCTTCTGTTTTGAGTAAGCTTGCGACACCTAAACCTGCTTCTGCTATTCATTCTGATATGTCGCATGCTATTGATGATGCCACTTCTGCTATGCATGATACTTATGATGAAACTACTTCTATGCTTGATACTACTGTGCCACTTGGTGAATTTCTTGATGAACAACTTGCTAGGTCTAGAGAGAATGAAATTATTGAAAGTGATAATATTGATGAAAGTGATGATGAAGGCTCTCCCAATAAATATGAATTGCCTATTGTGCGTGAGGGCTATGTTATGGATGAAGAAACTGCTGGAGACTTTCTTGCTTGCAATGATAGAAGTGATCTTAAGAAATTATTAGCTAAGCTTAAACAAAAAACTCTGAATGCTAGAATGAAATATGATCCTGCTTATGCTACTTCACCTATCTTTGTTACTGATAAGGATTATGAATTCTCTATTGATCCTGATATAATTAGTTTGGTTGAATCTGATCCTTTCTATGGCTATGAATCTGAAACTTTTGTGGCACATCTTACTAAATTAAATGATATAGCCACCCTGTTCACTAATGATGAGAGAACTCGCTACTTTTATATCCTTAAAATATTTCCGTTCTCATTAAAGGGTGATGCTAAGATATGGTTTAATTCTCTTGATCCTGGTTGTGTGTGTAGTCCCCAGGATATGATTTATTACTTCTCTGCTAAATATTTCCCTGCTCATAAGAAACAAGCTGCTTTAAGGGAAATATATAATTTTGTGCAAATTGAAGAAGAGAGTCTCCCACAAGCTTGGGGGAGGCTTCTCCAATTACTTAATGCTTTGCCTGATCATCCTCTCAAGAAAAATGAAATACTTGATATCTTTTATAATGGACTAACCGATGCTTCCAGAGACCACCTGGATAGTTGTGCTGGTTCTGTTTTCAGGGAAAGAACACCGGATGAAGCTGAAATTCTATTGAATAATATGTTGACTAATGAAAATAATTGGACACTTCCTGAGCCAACTCCTGAGCCTATTTCTAAACCAACTCCGAAGAAGAGAGGTGTTCTATTTCTCAGTCCTGAAGATATGAAAGAGGTAAAGAAATCTATGAAAGAAAAAGGTATAAAAGCTGAAGATGTTAAGAATTTACCTCCTATTGAAGAAATACATGGTCTTAATTTACCGCCTGTTGAAGAAATATATGATCCTAATCCATTACTTATTGAAGAAACTCATGGTCTTGATAACCCGACACAGGTAGTAAAGGTAAATTCTCTTTATAGGTTTGATGAAGGTGATATTCCTCACTATAAGTCTACTAGACAATGCCTAGATGAGTTTGACAATTTTATTGTTAAACAAGAAAATTTTAATGCTTATTTTGGTAGACAATTGAAACAAAATTCTTATATGCTTGAACACTTGGGTGATTATATGTCTAGAGTTAAAGGTGAACTTAAACTCATCAGTAAACATGCTTCTATGGTTACCACTCAAGTAGAACAACTACTTATGGCTCAGAATGATTTGCTCAATGAATTAAACAGCAAGAATAATGATTATGCTGTTAGAGTGGCTACTAGAACTGGTAAAATGACTCAGGAACCTTTGTATCCTAAAGGCCATCCTAAGAGAATTGAGCAAGATTCTCAGAGAAATAATATTGATGCACCTAGTCCTTCTAAAAAGAAGAAAAAGAAAAATGATAGGACTTTGCATGTTTCTAGTGAAGATGTTGTAGACACACCCGAGAATCCCAATAATATTTCTATTTCTGATGCTGAAACACAATCTGGTAATGAACATGAAACTAGTGAAAACGTTAATGATGATGTTCATGTCGATGCTCAACCTAGCAATGATAATGATGTAGAAATTGAACCTGCTGTTGATCTTGATAACCCACAATCAAAGAATCAACGTTATGATAAGAGAGACTTTGTTGCTAGGAAGCACGGTAAAGAAAGAGAACCATGGGTTCAGAAACCCATGCCTTTTCCTCCCAAACCATCCAAGAAAAAGGACGATGAGGATTTTGAGTGCTTTTCTGAAATGATTAGACCTATCTTTTTGCGTATGCGTTTGACTGATATGCTCAAAATGAATCCTTATGCTAAGTATATGAAATAAATTGTTACAAAGAAAAGAAAATACCGGAAGCTGAAATTTCCACCATGCTTGCTAATTGTACTTTCAAGGGTGGAATACCTAAGAAACTAGGAGATCCAGGAGTACCAACTATACCATGCTCCATTAAAAGAAACTATGTTAGAACTGCTTTATGTGATCTTGGAGCCGGTGTTAGTGTTATGCCTCTCTCTTTATATCGTAGACTTGATTTGAATAAGTTGACACCTACTGAAATATCTTTGCAAATGGCTGATAAATCAACTGCTATACCTGTCGGCATTTGTGAGGATGTGCCTGTTGTGGTTGCGAAAGTTACTATTTTAACAGACTTTGTTATTCTTGATATTCCCGAGGACGATAGTATGTCTATTATTCTTGGAAGACCCTTTTTGAATACTTCAGGGGCTGTTATTGATTGCAACAAAGGAAATGTCACTTTTCATGTTAATGGTAATGAGCATACGGTACCTTCCCGAGGAAACAACCTCAAGTCCACAGTATGAATTCTATTGGAAAAATTCCATCGATTATTTTTGGAGGTTTTGAGTTTCCTCTGCCTACTGTCCAGAAGAAATATGATATTCTTATTATTGGGGATGTGCATATCCCCGTTGAGGTAACATAGTGCTATTCGAAATTTCTCCGGTTTCATGCGATTCGGAATGAGTTTGTTAACAAGACCTTATCAACCTTGTTAGTGGATTCCTTTTGATGAGCATGAGATGGATGAAGTTAGAAGGCACAACCTTCTATACCCTCTTTCTACTTTCTGTTATTTTGTTGAAATAAAGTAAAAATAGTATTTTCTGCCTGTTTTCTGAATTATCCGTGAAATATAAAAATACCCCGAAAATAAAAGTTCTCCAAATGCCCTGCCAATTTAATATGATTTTTTCTGGAATATTTGAGAATATTTGGCACTGAGAACACAGCAGGGGGAGCAAGCACCTGGCCACGAGGGTCCAGGGCGCGCCCAACCCCCTGGGCGCGCCCCCTGCCTCGTGGGCCCATGGTGGCTCCCCTCCACTTATTCCTGCACCCACACACTTCTTCGTCCCAAAAAAATCACCATCCAGCTCAAGCACGTATTCTAGCTCATTTTGCTGCGATTTTCGATCTCCTTGCTCAAAGCACCTCTCACAAAACTGCTTGGGGGGATTGTTCCTTGGTATGTGACTCCTTCATTGGTCCAATTAGTTTTTGTTCTAGTGTTTTATTCATTGCAAATTTGTGCTGCCTAGGTGACCATGTTCTTGAGCTTGCATGTCAAATTTATATGGTTCCAAGTAGTTCTAATGCATGATATAGGCTCTAGGCACTTGTAGGAGTAGTTGCTACCAATTTTGTTGAGCTTGGTTCACTTTTATTTGAAGTTACTAAAAATTTCAGAAATTTTCAGAAAATAATGAAGAAATTTTGAGGGGCTCATCGAGCCGAAGCTCGAAGGAAAAGCAAAGTCAAGAAGAAGAGAGGCCCAAATATAATCTGCCTCGCACCGCGGAGGTTCGGCCGTGTGAATGGCCTTCCGATGATTTCTTGAGAGCAGCCGGGATTTATGATGATTTTTATGAATTGGCTGAGAATGCAGGCCTCACCGACTTCCTCCGCGACCAACGCGAACAGTATCTCTTACTCACCAATACTTTTGTGCAAAACTTCTACTATTATCCTAAGGAATCACCTCCTTCAGTAGAGTTTCATTTATATGATGTGGTTAAGAAGATGTCACTATGTGAATTTTGCAGGGTTTGCAAAATACCTATCGAGGGTAGCTTAGAGGAACCACATCGTAAAGATGTGGACGGGTTTATTGATACTATTACTGTAGGGGAAACTAGGAAGGTTTCCGATGCAAGAATCACTATCATACATTTTCCTGTTTTACGTTACTTTGCAATATTTGCTAGTCGTTGCTTAATTGGTCGCGGAAACTGTGGAAACCTTAGTGTTCCTGATATTATTATTTTGTTCCATGGTTTATTCCGTGATGACTTTGTTAGTATGGGCGCTATTATTGCCAAACGGTTAAGTCTGAACCGTACAAAGGGCCCCATCTTTGGAGGTGTCTATGCTTCGCGCCTCACTGCATACTATAACATACCTATGAGGCACTATGAAAAAGAAGAAAAATTGCTGCCTACTTTTTATTTAGATTATAAGAGTATGGTAGCGCATGATTTAATTGTTAAGAACAGGGAAAGGGCGCTTAAATACAAATTGTTCTTTGATAAACATCACCTAGAGACTATTACCTTGCCTGCTCCTTCCTCGTTTGATTTATCTGCAGGCCAGCATCTCGTTCCGCTGGCGGCCATTCACGCCTACCGAAACCCTACATCAGCCATAGAGCCAGAGCCGGAACCACAATTTGATCCTCCGCGACAGTCTAATTACCACTAGGATCTGGAGATGATTGCCAACCAGTGGCAATCAGAGGCTTCTTCTTCTCAGTACGACCCCAACTACAACTTTGGATATCCGCCAGGCCATCCGTGGCAATAGACCAACTTAGGCCAAAAGCCTAAGCTTGGGGGAGTACGTATTTCTCACCGACATTACATTTATGTTCACACACTCATTGCTAGTTGTCGGTGCTCATACTCTTTCATTGTACTATCCATGCTAGTTATTTCCCCTTTTATGCTTTCTTCTTGTGTGTTTGAAAAACCTTAAGAAAACCAAAAAAATTAGTAGTAGCTTTTAGCTAGTTTATTTTTCTTACTGTAGTAGTAATAATTAAAAGAAAGCCCAAAAAGATTTCTTGTTCTTCTTTTGCTTGTCGGGAGCTTTCCCGTGTAAATAGTTTTATTTCTTTTCTTTTCTTTGGGGGTCGATAGGAGAAAACCATGATTAAAAATGTTAAAGTGGCTCTTATATGCATTATTGTTGATTTAACCAAGAGCCCATATTGCCTTGTCTTCTCCTGTTTATTGAATGCTTGCAGATTCCAGCTTAGTCCAATGCACGTGCACTACTATTATTATTCACATCATTCGGTCGTGCAAGTGAAAGGCAATTATGATGATATATGATGGACTCGACCTCTCTTATTTTTGTAAATATGATTAGTTCATCGTTCCTGATTCAGCCTATTATGAATAAACATGTTTGCAATGACAACTAGAGATCATAGTTGCTTATGCCATGCTTAATTAGCTAGGAGCTTATAATGGTTTACCTTGCGTGCCAACATGCTATTAAAATGGTTGTGATGTGGTATGATGGGGTGGCATCCTCCTTTGAATGATTCAAGTGACTTGACTTGGCACATGTTCACACATGTAGTTGAAACAAATCAACATAGCCTTCACGATATTTATGTTCATGGTGGATTATATCCTACTCATGCTTGCACTCAATGTTTATTAATTTTAATGCATGTTCATGACTGTTGTCGTTCTCTAGTTGGTCGCTTCCCAGTCTTTTTCTAGCCTTCACTTGTACTAAGCGGGAATACTGGTTGTGCATCCAATCCCTTAAACCCCAAAGTTATTCCACATGAGTCCACTATACCTTCCTATATGCGGTATCTACCTGCCGTTCCAAGTAAATTTGTATATGAAAAACTCTAAACCTTCAAATGAAATTCTGTTTTGTATGCTCGAATAGCTCATGTATCAACTAGGGCTGTCCGTATCTTCCATGCTAGGCGGGTTATTCTCAAGAGGAGTGGACTCCGCTCCTCACTCACGAGAAAATGGCTGGTCACCGGGATGCCCAGTCCCATGCTTTATGCAAATCAAATCAAAATAATTGCAAACAAAACTCCCCCAGGACTGTTGTTAGTTGGAGGCACTCGTTGTTTCGAGCAAGCCATGGATTGATGCTTGTTGGTGGAGGGGGAGTATAAACTTTACCATTCTGTTTGGGAACCGCCTATAATGTGTGTAGCATGGAAGATATCGCCATCTCTTGGTTGTTTTGTTGACAATGAAAGTATGCCGCTCAAAATATTATTTATCTCTATTTCAAAATTGAGCTATAGCACCTCTACAAATCCCTGCTTCCCTCTGCGAAGGGCCTATCTATTTACTTTGACGTTGAGTCATCACCCTCTTATTAAAAAGCACCAGCTGGAGAGCACCGCTGTCATTTGCATCCATTACTATTAATTTATATTGGGTATGACTGGATCTCTTTTACCATGAATTACAATGTTTAGTCAGTCCTTGATCTTTAAAGGTGCTCTGCATTTATGTTTTGCGGTCTCAGAAAGGGCTAGCGAGATACCATCTTGTTATATCATATTATGATTGTTTTGAGAAAGTGTTGTCATTCGAGATTTATTATTATTGCTCGCTAGTTGATCATGCCATTGATATGAGTAAACATGATACCTAAGTGTTATTGTGCATATGGTTAGTTCATTGCTGAAAAGTTGAATGCTGGCTTTACATATTTACAACAACAAGAGCAAACAGAGTTTGTAAAAGTTTTTCTTTATCACTTTCAGTTTATCAACTGAATTGCTTGAGGACAAGCAAAGGTTTAAGCTTGGGGGAGTTGATACGTCTCCATTGTATCTACTTTTCCAAACACTTTTGCCCTTGTTTTGGACTCTAACTTGCATGATTTGAATGGAACTAACCCGGACTGACGCTGTTTTCAGCAGAATCGCCATGGTGTTATTTATGTGCAGAAACAAAAGTTCTCGGAATGACCTGAAACTCCACGGAGTTTATTTTTGGAAATAATAAAAAATATTGGCGAAAGAATCAAGTCCAGGGGGCCCACACTCTATCCACGCAGGTGGGGGGCGCGCCCCCTGCCTCGTGGCCCCCCTGGAGCTCCATCGACCTCAACTCCAACTCCATATATTCGTGTTCGGGGAGAAAAAAATCAGAGAGAAAGATTCATCGCATTTTACGATACGAAGCCGCGCCAAGCCCAAAACTCTCTCGGGAGGGCTGATCTGGAGTCCGTTCGGGGCTCCGGAGAGGGGAATCTGTCGCCGTCGTCATCATCAACCATCCTCCATCACCAATTTCATGATGCTCACCGCCGTGCGTGAGTAATTCCATCATAGGCTTGCTAGACGGTGATGGTTTGGATGAGATTTATCATGAGTTAGATTTGTTAGGGTTTGATCCCTAGTATCCACTATGTTCTGAGATTGATGTTGCTATGACTTTGCTATGCTTAATGCTTGTCACTAGGGCCCGAGTGCCATGATTTCAGATCTGAACCTATTATGTTTTCATGAATATATGTGAGTTCTTGATCCTATCTTGCAAGTCTATAATCACCTACTATGTGTTATGATCCGGCAACCCCGAAGTGACAATAATCGGGACCACTCCCTGTGATGACCGTAGTTTGAGGAGTTCATGTATTCACTATGTGTTAATGCTTTGGTCCGGTACTCTATTAAAAGGAGGCCTTAATATCCCTTAGTTTCCGCTAGGACCCGCTGCCACGGGAGGGTAGGACAAAAGATGTCATGCAAGTTCTTTTCCATAAGCACGTATGACTATATTCGGAATACATGCCTACATTACATTGATGAATTGGAGCTAGTTCTGTGTCACCCTATGTTATGACTGTTACATGATGAACCGCATCCGGCATAATTCTCCATCACCGATCCAATGCCTACGAGCTTTTCACATATTGTTCTTCGCTTATTTACTTTTCCGTTGTTACTGTTACAATCACTACAAAACCCAAAAATATTACTTTTGCTACCGTTACCGTTACTTCCATGTTACTTTGCTACTAAATACTTTGCTGCAGATACTAAGTTATCCAGGTGTGGTTGAATTGACAACTCAACTGCTAATACTTGAGAATATTCTTTGGCTCCCCTTGTGTCGAATCAATAAATTTGGGTTGAATACTCTACCCTCGAAAACTGTTGCGATCCCCTATACTTGTGGGTTATCATACTCGTCTTCGCGTGGGGATCCACTGCCGCGTCTTCCCCGGCTCTGCCTCGTCCCCTTCCTAGGCCTCGTCGTCGTACACCGCCTTGGTGCTCCCGGCACGGCGTGGTCAATGTGGTCATGGAACGACTTCCATCAAAAGAGACTATATGTGCAGAGGCTGACAGCTGGGTCCACGGCCGCAGCAAGGAAGTGAAACCTTATTACGCGCAAAATAATGATTCCTCCACCTGACAGCAGGGACCCACCGGACGGGTCACCGTATTTCACAAAAAATGTTTCCTTCTGACTGCTGGGACCCACCAGCTACATCTTCGCACGCAAGGAAGTGCCTCCTTATCCTCCCTGACAGTCGGGACCCACCTAGTCGAAGCGTACGCAGCGTTGTCATTCTGGCCGCGAACGTGTACGTACATACTGGTCGATCGGTCTGTCTACAAGCTGCAGCGATGAAACGTGGCCGAGTAAGGAAGGGCACGTGTCATAGTAGAGGCGCGGACGTAGCATGTCATACAATCTCGTCTATATTGTGTACACGTACGTACAACCAGGGTGCAAGAAAGTAAATATGACCATGTATGTACATACGGGCAGGGTCTCGATCACCTACTCGCGCATTCGTACGGCCAGGGCTCGTGTACATGGCTGGGTCAAAACGGAGAAACTGCTTCTTCATGTTCATCGGGAGGCAACAAAATGCGTCGTGTTCATCGGGAGCCAACCGGCTTGGACGGAACAGCCGAAACGAGGCCTGGCGTATCACAGAACGGAGGAAACGAGATCATGTTCACCGGGAGGGGTGTGGCGTACCGCAAAACGGAGGAAACAGACTTCTCTTCGACCTCCTACGGTCGAAATAGGGTCCTGTTGATCGGGAGGGGTGTGGCGTACCGCAAAATGGAGGAAACAGACTTCTCTTTGACCTGCTATGGTCGAAACGGGGGTCCTGTTCATCGGGAGGGGTGTGGAGTACCGCAAAACGGGACTCCACGGGCTACTGTTCATCCACCGTCTACTGCCTCGCTCCAGCCTCCACGGGCTACTGTTCATCCACCGTCGACCTCCTCCAGCCTCCACCTGCGACTGTTCATCCACGGCGTCTCCGTCCTGCCTCCACCAGCTAGTGTTCATCCACGAGCTCCTGTTCATCCAGCCTCCACCGCTCCTCCACCGGCTACTGTTCAACCAGCCCTCTCCACCGGCTACTGTTCAACCACCCCTCCAAGGGCTACTGTTCATCCAGCCCTCCACCAGCTACTATCGAACCGGCCCTCCACGGGGTCCTGTTCATCAAGCCCTCCACGGGGTCCTATTCATCCACCCCCAACCGGCTCGATCGGAGTCTTGTTCATCCAGCGGCAACAACCTCTACTACCACGAGGTCCTGTTCATCCAACCCCCCACCAGGAACTGTTCATCCAACCCCAACAACGCTCACTGTTCATCAAGAGTTAGCAGGTTCGATCGGCTTCAGTTAGCAGCAGTAGCGAAGGAATCGTTCGATCGGGTTCAGTTAACAGCTAGATTGATCGATCCCTAGGGTTCAGCAACGCGTAGCCTGCAGTGCAATCGCCCGGGTTCAGTAGGCGAACGCCTCGCTCGGGTTCAGTTAGAGCCCAACGCCTCGCACCCACGCGCGTATGTATACGAGAGAAATGCATATCGCTCGGCCCCGACCACCCACCGTAACCGGGAACTCCCCGATATTTTCCTTGCCCTCGCTTCTACCACGGTTTTTTCCGTCATGGATGGCCGAAAGAATGTCACGCAGCTGCGTCTCCTGCCCACCCATGAGGAAAAGCCCATTTTCTGTCATGATTTTTTGTCACAGAAGTAGGAGCCCACCACATCAATGATGATACCGGCTTTTGTCATAGTTGTCGTCATAGATGTGTCATAGGCATGACCGAAAAAAATCGTTCGGCCCAAAATGTCACAGATGTGTCTTTTTTTGTAGTGAAAGGGGTTGTCAGATTCAGGGCTCCGCAGACCCTAGAAAGGTTCAAACTCTGGGGCGTGTGCGAAGAACTCAACCTCCCCAGCCAACCAACTCGTCGTTCTCACGGCCTAGCTCGATGAACAGGAAAGGAAAGGGACACGACAGTTTACCCAGGTTTCGGCCACCTTGCGGTGTAAGACTCTACTCCTGCTTTGGGGTGGATTAGCCTTGCGAGGGGCTGAGGATGAACTAGTACAGGGGAAGAACAACCTCAAGAGGTCTGCTCTTGTGTAGGTGTGAGCTATTGAGGGTTCGGGTTCCGGATCCCCTCCTATGGTGGTGGCTAGGCTCTATTTATAGTGGCCTTGGTCCTCTTCCTCCAAACGAAGGCGGGAACGGATCCCACAGTGGCCAATTTTGAAGGGGGACAAGTAGTACATCCTATCCTAACGAAAGGTGGCCTTCGCCTGCAAAGCTTCTGGTCGTGACGCTGCGGTGGGCTCGGCGATGACATCTGTCCTGCCGTCCTGGCGGTCTTGGTCTCGTTGCACGGGAATGGAAACCTTTGGCTGGTTCCTCGTGACTCCGCGCCTGTGCTTGCCTCCTTAGCACCAAATGGAAACCTGCTCCTCTGCGCCCGCCTGGCCTTGGTCGTCATGGCTTGTGTCACCCAAACCTCATGAGATGGGCGCTTGCATAGGAATCTCCGCTCATCAGGAGCCAGCCTGGGGGGTGGGGCTCCCTCCGGAGGTCTTGGTGTCGTCCACCTTGCGAGGCTCAGCTCCTCGCGAGGGTCTTGTCTTGCCGATGCTGAAGATGGGCTGTACCAGGCTGTCGATGGGGCCACGCCGTGGGCCGCAGGCAGGCAAGTCTGGGTACCCTGGTTCCTAGAAAGCCGACAGGGGTTGTCAATCCCTTCACGGTCATGAACAAGAGTGAGATCGAATAGAGATAGGTATAAAAGATAAATAAAAGAGCAAAGTAAAGTAAATATAAATAAATTGCAGCAAGGTTTTTTTTGGTTTTTTGGTTTATTGATATGAAAATATATGATGGAAAATAGACCCGGGGGCCATAGGTTTCATTAGAGGCTTCTCTCTTGAAAGAAAGCATACGGTGGGTAAACAAATTACTGTCGAGCAATTGATAGAAAAGCGCAAAGTTATGACGATATCTAAGGCAATGATCATGAATATAGGCATCATGTCCGTGTCAAGTAGACTGAATCGATTCTGCATCTACTACTATTACTCCACACATCGACCGCTATCCAGCATGCATCTAGAGTATTAAGTTCATAAGAACGGAGTAACGCCTTAAGTAAGATGACATGATGTAGAGGGATAAACTCAAGCAATATGATGAAAACCCCATATTTTTATCCTCGATGGCAACAATACGATACGTGCCTCACTACCCCTTTTGTCACTGGGTGAGGACACTGCAAGATTGAACCCAAAACGAAGCACCTCTCCCATTGCAAGAAAAACCAATCTAGTTGGCTAAACCAAACCGATAATTCAAAGAGAAATACAAAGATATTTAATGATGCATAAAAGAGTTCAGAAAAGACTCAAATAATATTCATAGATAATCTGATCACAAATCCACAATTCACTGGATCTCAACAAACACACCGCAAAACAATATGACATCGGGTAGAACTCCAAGTACATCGAGGAGAATATGGTATTGAAGATCGAGAGAAGAACCCATCTAGCTACTTGCTATGGACCCTTAGGTCTGTGGTGAACTACTCACACTTCATCGGAAGGGCGGCAAGGTTGATGCAGAGGCCCTGCGTGATCGAATCCCCCTTCGGTAGGGTGCTAGAAAAGGCCAAGATGGGATCCCACGGGGACAGAGGCTTGCGGCGGCGGAAAAGTATTTTGGTGGATGCTTCAGATGTTGGGGGAATATTTTGGAATTTATAGTGCAAAGATTAGGATTGGGGGACTCCCGAGGTGTACACAAGCCACGGGGCACCCCCAGGGTGCGCCCAAAGGGCTTGGGGGCCCCTCGGGACTCCTCTAACCCCCTCTCTAAGTCCTACAGGTGTCTTCCGGTCCAAGAAAAATCATCGCGGAAGTTTTATTCCGTTTGGACGTTTGATATTCCTTTTCTGTAAAACTCAAAAAACAAGGGAAAAAACAGAAACTAGCACTAGGCTCTAGGTTAATAGGTTAGTCCCAAAAATAATATAAAATAGCATATTAATGCATATAAAACATCCAAAACAAATAATATAATAGCATGGAACAATAAAAAATTATAGATACGTTGGAGACGTATCACTTATGTGCAAGCAGAGCCCACTGTTGCTCTCTTCAAAGAATTCTTTTACATAAATGCCAGACCGAATGCACAAATGGTCCAAGTCAAGAATTGGGCGGAGTCTCAATCCAGAGAAGCAGAATGGCGACTTTCCTGCAGCCACCTTACCAAGCCACCCCAAAGGATGGATAAAGACTTGGTTTTATTTCAGGAACACTGCCCCAGCCAATGAGAACCCTCTGTCGGGTTATAGGGATGATCGTCTTCCTATCAGTTTTGACCCGCCAAGAAAGCTTCTGCCAGATGAACATATTGAAGCACTCCAATACTATCCAAAAGTAACAACTTTATTAGCCAATGGGTTAACTGGAGTTGAATTAGCCCGTTGCTGGGTCTCGTGGAGAATTCTTCCCTTAAGCCATCGCCCCGGCTTAATGTGTGAATTATTCATGCGAGTCAGATGACCCTTAGCGGTATAGCTCCGATAACTTTACTGCTGAGGAGATATTTCATACTGTGAACTCTTTGCTTGTGGAGTCTCAAGAAAATTGTAATAAGATTGGATTGTTACCATTCTTCAAGCTCAACCCGGCCCCAGCTGTAAGTACTAGTTTATGTCTGGCTTAAATATCCATGATTTATTCTGTCTCTCATCTATTAATCTCTCTTTATCTCATAGTCTGACTCTACTTTCTGGAAAAGAAGGATAAAAACTGTTGTGGCCAAAACCAAGACTGGCCCAAAATCGAAGTAGAACAAGCCAGCCGCTGTGATTGAACCGGCTGCTATAGGTGAGTCAGCTGATGCCGACGATCAATCAGAGGTAGAACTCGACTCTGTTGGCCGACTATTTATTGAATTAGCTAACGCCTCTTATTCTCAGGATGAGGCTGCCGCAAGCCGGGCTGACGACATTGAGGTAATTCCTATCTCTTCCGGCTCAGACTACGCACCTCCAAAGAGAATACGGCGGGTCGTCCGGAAAGTAAAATTTTCTAATCCAGATGCTCACTTAGATCCACACTTTATTTTGAAGAAAACTCAGCATGAGCTAGGACGCCAAACTCAGAGTGGTGGCTCAGGCGATTTAATGACCGGGTTAACTCATAAACCTTCTGCCCGTAAGCAGCCTGCCGAGGTGCCACACAGTCCAAATTCTTCTTTACCCAAAGCTGGTCTTATGAGACATCCTCTTAACCCTTCTGACTCCAATTACCAGGAGTCGCCACCGTCTTCAGGCGGCTCATCTCAAACCCAGCTACATGTCTTCATTGTAAACCGAGGGTGAGTCCTTGCATTTATTTATAACTTAAAACTTATTGTCATATATGTCTTAACACTCCAATGTGATCACAGAGTCAAAGCCAAGGAGCAGAAAAGAAAGGTTGGCAACTCTTCTAAGGCACCCCAAGTCCCTGAGTCGGAGGAACAAGTGCTGGTAACCCCTGAGGCCAACACCGAACAGCCTGAAGAGCCTCCCAACCAACAAGATGATCCGCCTCCACAGACTGATGCAACGGCTTCTAAAGCCATGGATATTGAAACTAACCCGACGGATAATCGTGACCTGCCAAGTCCTATTCCTTCTTCAACTCCTGTCAAGCCGATTGAAGAAATTCCTTCTGAGAAGAATAATGATGACATTTCAATCATTGGGGTGGGTCACACAACCCCCAAGACCTCCACCGTGCTAGCTAAGCACTCAGCCAAAGAAGAGCCGCCCTTGCTGGAAAAGGGCAACACAAAGCTTGATCTGGCGAACTGTGAGGCACTTTGCGCTGAAGAAGTGTATGCAGGCTATTTGAACCGCTTAAATACAAGCTGGGACATGGAGGCCAGCTTGGTACATATAATGAAGAAGAAGTATGAGGTATGCTTAATTTTTCTCCTATTATGTCCCTGTATGTAGCCCCCAAGTCTTAACCATAGGAAAATTTGGGAGTGTGGTGAATACTAGAGAAAAAATCTGTAGACTCCAAATTGTAGCCCCCAAGGGCCGGGTTATCATGAAATGATAAGCTGGTTCTTTCAAGTAAAACTTGTTTGAAGAATCATCTGTAGCCCTAAGGGACGGCTTATCATGCAAATGATAAGCTGGTTCTTTCAAGTATAACTTGTTTGAAGAATCACCTATAGCCCCCAAGGGCCGGCTTATCATCATGTGACGAGCCGGATCTTCTTCAGTATAAAGAGAAAAAACGATATACATTAGCCCCCAAGTGCCAAGGATTGCTTGCAATGTGCTTGGGACTTGAATAACCTTGTCCTAACATGTGAACCAAAAGCCGAGTTAACTAAGCCAACAAACTCATATTGTTCTTTTATTTTGGATGATAACCCTATGTTTAACTTTTGTAGGAAGCATTAAGCCTGGGCGAGTGAGATCTGGCCGGCTTAAAAAAGAACTTAGAGTCTGAACAAGCAAAACCCGCCAAAGCTGAATCAAGCTTGAAGTCTTCTTTGGAGGACTTAGAAAAAATGAAGTCCAATTTTGACGCTGAAAGATCTGCTTTAGAAATTGAGAAAGCCGCCTTATTAAAGCGCGCTGAAGATGCTTAGAACCAACTTAAGCCGGTGGCTGCAGAATTGGTCGGCTTAAAACACCACGTCTATCAAATGACTGCCACCATCTTTGGTAAGTAAGAGTCTGTACTTAATTGACATAACTCGCTCGGGGATTTGAAAAATGTAACTCTAACTCACCTGGCGACTCATGCTATGAACACATTACATGCGCTGGAAGTGGCAGTCTAGGGCAAAGTGTATTGATGAAGCTAAAAGCTGTCTACTCCTTAAGAGAGAAATTATATGCGGGAACCCTTCGTACTCTTGTGGCCGCCTCCAATGGAAAAAAGCCACCCCAACTTATGAAAGATGTGCGGGAAATTACTGCGCTAAGCCAGGCAAAGGCTTATCAATCAGAGTTGGACCCAACAAAAATGGTTGGCGGGTGTCCAGAATATAATGATGACGGGTCTGTATTCAACGAAGCAAAATTTGCCAAATGTGTCAAGGAGATGCGATCTTTGGCGTGTCAACTTGCACAAGAGCTGGATCTGAAGAAGTACCCGTCGGCTTATGACAACAACAACACTCGCATCAAGGCGCCCTCCTTCGACGTTGTTGACTTAACTCCTCAAAGGCGTAAGCATATTTTTGCCTCTGACATTGACCCTTCTGTTGTCATGAATGATGAAGCAACCTTCTAGGCCTTAACTGGTATCGACTGGATGTCGATAATCTTCAGATTGCAAGCGAAGAAGAGCCGGCACAGGATAACCCGGAAGCTTCCAGTGCAAGACGCCAGGATGATGTTAACCCGGCAGGGCATAACCTGGACGGCATAGAGGCCGGCTCAAAGGAGTGATGTAACCCCTGAAAAACCTGTTTGAATCATTTTTGGCTCAACATTAGCCTTGTAATAGCCTTAGCTTAAAATAGTTGGTTGCCTTGTTATGCCTTCATGCATGTTATTTCACCGATAATCTAACAACTCTATGATCAAGCTTCTTTGTATGCCAGATTAAATTATATGCGCAACCTTGCTTTGCTTTGCACCATCTTTGAATACAAGATCCTGCTTGATATTTTGACATACAATCTGTAAGGGGTCCGTCAACTCCTGTACTGGCGACTTATAGTCAAAAGCCAGGGCGGGTTAATAACCCAATGACTCATGGTCAGAAAAAAACCTTGAGCGGGTCACTTTGCGGCTCATGGCCATAATAAGCTCAATTTTGAGCAATGCTAACCCAAACCTTCTTTGATCCAGGAACTTGTGGCCTGCATATTATATATATATATATACATATATATAATATCAATAAAGACAAAAACAGAGAATATAAACATGTATATCTCAATATTGATAAGTCGGCTGTTAAGGCTCGACCCAAAAAGATTGACCTTTTAAGGCTCAAATATTGCTTTCATGAAGCATGGCTAAATAGCCTTTCTTCCCTTGAGCCGGCTCTCGTGTGACATAATCCGCCATTTTTACCTTAACTAGTTCAGGGTCATAGAGATTGATTGTTAAGAGTATAGCGGGTCACATATTGGAATAGCAACAAGCAGTCAGGTGAGTTTATCCTTGCTTTCTGTAAGCCGGCTCTCTCGTGATATAAGCCGCCATTTTAACCTTGACTAGTTTAGGGTCATAAAAGATTGACTGTCAAGAGTACATCGGGTCACCTGTTGGAGTAGCATCAAGCATACAGGCGGGTCTAACCCATAATATGGCGTCTATTTGCCCGTTAAGAGGGTAAGAAAGCTAAACTCGGTGAGTTGGAAGCCCCCAAGTGACCTTATGATCAATTAATAAAGACTCATGCACAGAAAATATGAGATGAAACGACAGAGGCCCCGAATTTTGGGGATGCCGGCTTAATTACGTTGATCATAAAAAGATATATACATTGACAAACTTATGTACAATGACGAGAGCCAGTGACTCAAGTGTAGTAAGGCCGAAGATGAGCAATGTTCCAAGGCCTGTTGGTCTCTAACTCAGAAGTATGTGATTTAGTGTGTTCACATATGTCGATGAGATAATATGACCCATTATTGAGTTTTTTGCTGATCATAGAAGGTCCTTCCCATGGTGGTGATAACTTGTGCATTCCTGTCTGACCTTGAATCAAACAGAGCACTAAGTCGCCCTCTTGGAACGTCCGGCTTCGAATTCCGCAGCTATGATAGCGACGTAGGTCTTGTTGGCAAATCGCTGATCGGGCTCCTACGAGATC
Source organism: Triticum aestivum (assembly GCF_018294505.1). Taxonomy (NCBI): domain Eukaryota; kingdom Viridiplantae; phylum Streptophyta; class Magnoliopsida; order Poales; family Poaceae; genus Triticum; species Triticum aestivum. The sequence goes on along the minus strand of NC_057814.1, from coordinate 235,521,804 downwards.
ACATTCTTCATCCAAGGCATCAATGCGTTCTGACGCGCTGTCTCATTATTTGCTTCAACGTAAGCCGCCAGCTTGGGCGAGTCATGACGAATATCACTTTGGAGGACCGCCTCAGCACCATAAACCATGAAGAAGGGCATGTAGCCTGTTGATCTATTGGGGGTGGTCCTGATAGTCCAATGTACAACAGGAAGCTCTTCAACCCAAAAACTTGGCGTTTGTTCCCAAGGGACCAGAAGCTAGGGTTTGATTCCTCGTAGTATCTCTTGGTTAGCATGTTTCGCCTAACCACTGGACTGTGGATGAGCCAACGAAGACACATCAAGACGAATATGTTCTCTTTGATAGAACTCCTTCATAGCACCTTTGGAGAAATTTCTCCCGTTATCAATGATGATACTATGTGGATAACTAAAGCGGAAGATCAGCTTTTTCACAAACTGAACTGCAGTCGCTGCTTCACAATTGCTAACTGGCTCTACTTCAACCCACTTGCTAAACTTATCATCCGCCACCAAAGTGTGGGTCTTCTTATCTTTAGAACGCTTAAATGGTCCGACCATATCAAGCCCCCAGACCACGAAAGGCCAAGTGATTGGCAACATCCACAATTCCTTAGGCGGCACATGAACTTGCCTTGCGAATTTCTGACACCCATCGCACTTACTAACAATGTCCTCTGCGTCAGCACACTACAAAAAAAAGACACATCCGTGACATTTTGGGCCGATTGATTTTTTTTCTGTCATGCTTATGACACTTCTATGACGATAATTGTGACAAAACCCGGTATCATCATAGATGTGGCGGGCTCCTACTTCTGTGACAAAAAATCATGACCGAAAATGGGCTTTTTGTCCTGGGCGGGCCGGAGACGCAACTGCATGACATTCTTTGGGTCGTCCATGATGGAAAACCGTGGTAGAAGCAAGGGCGAGGAAAATATCGGGGAGTTCCCGGTTATGGTGGGTGGTCGGGGGCCGAGCGATGCGTGTTTCTCTCGTACACGTACGCGCGTGGGTGCGAGGCGTTGGGCTCTAACTGAACCCGGGCGAGGCGTTCGAATATTGAACCCGAGCGATTGCACTGCAGGCTACGCGTTACTGAACCCGAGCGATCGATTGATGACTGTTAACTGAACCCGATCGAGCGATTCCTTCGTTAGTGCTGCTAACTGAAGCTGATCGAACATGCTACCTCTTGATGAATAGTGAGCGTTGGGGGGGGGTGGATGAACAATTCCCGGTGGGGGGTTGGATGAACAAGAACCCGTGGTGTTGCCGCTGGATGAACAGGACCCCATCGATCGAGCCGGTGGAGGGCTGGATGAACAGGACCCCGTGGAGGGCTGGATGAACAGGATGACCCTGTGGACGCTGGTTGAACAGTAGCCGGCGGAGGGCTGGATGAATAGTAGCCCATGGAGGGTTGGTTGAATAGGACCCCGTGGAGAGGGCTGGTTGAATAGTAGCTAGTGGAGGAGCGGTGGAGCTGGATGAACAGGAGCCCGTGGATGAACAGTCACAGGTGGAGGCTGGAGGAGGTCGACGGTGGATGAACAATAGCCGTGGAGGCTCGAGGAGGTCGACGGTGGAGATGAATAGTATCCTGTGGAGTCCCATTTTGCGGTACGCCACACCCCTCCCGATGAACAGGACCCCCGTTTCGACCATAGCACTCCAACACAAGTCCGTTTCCTCCATTTTGCGGTACGTCCCACCCCTCCCGATCAACATGACCCCGTTTCGACTGTAGGAGGTCCAAGAGAAGTCTTTTTCCTCCGTTTTGCGGTACGCCAGACCCCTCCCGATGAACAGGATCCCGTTTCGATCGTGGCCGATCGAACACAAGGCCATTTCCTCTGTTCTACGGTACGCCAGGCCTCGTTTCCATTGGCTGTTCCGTCCAAGCCGGTTGGCTCCCGATGAACACGACATATTCCGTTGCCTCCCGATGAACACGACGCATTCCGTTGCCTCCCCATGAACACGACGACGACGCGGTTTCTCCGTTCCGACCCAACCATGTACACGAGCCCTGGCCATACGTATGCGCGAGTAGGTGTTCGGGACCCCGCCCGTATGTACGTACGTGGCTGTATTTACTTTCTTACACCCTCTCCGCTGTACGTATGTGTACATGCTTCGTGCGCGCCTCTACTACGACACGTGCCCTTCCTTACATGGCCACGGTTCATCGCTGCAGCCTGCAGACAGACCGATCGACCATTATGTACGTAGACGTTCGTGACCAGAATGACAACGCTACGTACGCTTCGACCAGGTGGGTCCCGACTGTCAGGCACTTCCTTGCGTGCGAAGATGTAGCTGGTGGGTCCCAGCAGTTAGGGGGCGAATCATTTTTTTTTTCCGTAATATGGACACACTTCCTTGCGTGCGAAGATGTAGCTGGTGGGTCCCAGCAGTCAGGGGGCGAATCATTTTTTTCGTGAAATACGGTGGCCCGTCTGGTGGGTCCCTGCTGTCATCTCCAGGAAACATTATTTTTCCGCGTAATGAGGAGGCACTTCCTTGCTGCGGCCGTGGACCCAGTTATCAGTCTCTCCACGTAAAGTACTCTTCCGATGGAAGTCGTTCCTTGACCACGTTGACCACGCCCCGCCGAGAGCACCAGGGCGGTGGACGACAACAAGGCCTTGGAAGGGGACGACGTGGATCCGAGGAAGACGCGGCAGTGGATGTCCACGCAGAGGGAAGTATGTGGGTTGACTGCTTCGGCTGTGGTGTGAGGCTACCGTCGTCGGAGAATAACAGGAGGTGTGGGTGAGTATAGAGGGATGGCATGGCCAGCGGTGGCAGCACAGCCGGACACGGGAGGCAGGAGCAGGCAGCACGGCCGACGCTGGTTTGGGCGGCTGGAGCAAGAAGACCAGAGGTTGAAGAAGCACTACGGCCGTTGGATGGACATCGTACGGTCACTAGAGCTAGAATCGTTCATATTGACTAAGTTGACAAAGCCCTCCGTCCCCGTCATCTTAGTAGGCCCACAAGTCAGCCTCTCACTATGGTGGGTCCCAGCTAGCAGGGGGAGTATTCATTTTTTTTGTGCGTAATAAGGAGGCACTTCCTTGCGTGCAAAGATATAGCTAGTGGTCCGACCTGTCAGCGGGGGGAACGTTTTTTTTGTGAAATACAGAGGCCGTTCCGGTGGGTCCCAGCTGTCAGGTGGAGGAACCATTATTTTGCACGTAATAAGGAGGCATTTCATTGCGTGTGGCCGTGGACCCAGCTGTTAGCCTCTCCACGTACAGTCCACTTCAAATGCATGTCGTTCGTTGACCATGTTGACCACACTGTTCTGAGATCACCAGGGCGGTGGACGATGGCGAGGCCTAGGAAGGGAACGACACGGAGCCAGAGAAGACTCGGCAGTTGTTTCCCATGCGGAGGGGAGTATGAGGGTTTACCGGTTCGTCTGCTGTCGCTGGAGAATAACAGGAGGTGTGGGTGAGTAGAGGGATGGCTAGGCCAGCGATGGGAGTACAGTGGGGCGGCGAGGCCTGCGCGGCAGCATAGCCGGCCGCGGGAGGAGCGAGCAGGCAGACCCACCGGCGCTTGTTTGAGCGGCTGGAGACCGTTGGATGGACATCCAACAATCACTGCTTGTGCGTCAACCTTTTTTTAGGAAAGCCTGAAATCTGTGGAAAACAGCATACAACCCATCCGCCATTATTTCTAATAATTTACAGTCCATTTGCTAATTCTTAAGGGGTTTTTGGAGCCCATATTCTTTTTGTTAGCATTACAGCCCATATTGTGGCCACGGTTAAAAAATTATACGAAATTTTGCATATTTCGGTGCGGTTCGAACTATTTTTAATCCCGAAATTTCGAGTCACATTCAAACTGATTTAAAAAATAAATGTATATCAATATAAAATCCAACAAATTGTCCACGCATAAAAATCAATGCAATTTAAAATCTCGAAATGAAAAAAAAAGAAATTTGAAACTAATTGCCGGTTTGATGTGTTTTAAAAATGTACAACCCATTTCTCATTACTGATAGGCCATTTTCTGGACTAGCCGAATGAAGCTCTCCTCGTCTTGAATGATTTGCAACCCAACAGGCCTGACAAAGCGACTTACTTGACAAAGCACAAAAAAACTGGGCTAGCCATTTTCAGAAAGAAAAAAACTACTGGGCTGGTCTGTGGTAAACATAAAAGAAAAGGCTGTCTAGACAGGTGACAGTGCCCCGCACAGCCCAGTAGACACCCTGCTTCCGTCCCAAAAACAAATTAGATAAATGCCACTCCAATCATGGAAATTCATAAAGATGCCACTGCAATTTCCAAACTTTGAAAAATGCCACTGCTATTTTTGCAAACTTTGAAAAATGCCACTGCAATTTTTGCAAACTTTGAAAAACGCCACTGCACTTTTTGCAAACTTTGAAAAACGCCACACCAGACTTCGAAAAATGCCACTGGAAATGGCATTTTTCAAAGTTTGGAAATTGCAGTGGCATTTCTCGGAATCACCAGATTTGGAGTGGCATTTATCGAATTAACCCAAAACAAAAATACTGGGCGAGCTGCTGGGTCCCTGGTGTCAGCCGCTCGTTGTGCAATTCTCTCGTTTATTGACTACGTTGACAAAGTCATAGGACCCAGATGTCAGAAATCCATTAGGAGGAGCCATTTTTTATTGGCTTGAAATAAGGAGGCACTTGCTTGCGTACTGCCATGACCTTGGTGAGTCCCTGCTGTCATCCTCTGCACGTACAATCATCTCCTAATTGTGTACGCGTCAACCTTGTAGGCCCACAAGTCAGCCTCTAAACCCGTGGCGGACAAATACAACCCATTTGAAAAAATAACAGGCCATTCCATACGTTCAAACAAAAAGTTCAACATTCAGAGCAAAGTAACAGGTCTGATCCAGATATAGAGTACTGAACTTCCACGTTGACAACCATCATAGCCAAGTTAACTATCTACTCCCACTAATACTCTAGTAGTGTACAAGTACTAACTTACTCTTAGCTAACTAGACGATGCCTGCCGCCATCTGTGGTACACGCTAAAAGCCGGCACCGGCGTCCTCCGCCTTGCCTCAGACTTGCCAGAGGTGCGATAGGGCGCGTTGCTCGCGCGCGTTGGCCCTTTCCATGCCGGTGTGGTCCATGAAGCTTAGGCTTCTAAGCGGGAAACCCACTTGACGAGCTGGTAGTAAAATTCAGCGTCGCGAACGCGTGCTTGCCCGACAACCTCCAGGGATGTTTGCCGGGCGCCGGCCTCCACGTTGTCGTCCTAGTTGTGGGCACTCTGCTCGCGACTCAGAGCATCGGTGCGCTGCTGCTCCATGTCCCGCTGGCTGCGCAAATCGGCGATACGCTGCTCCTCCGCCAGGCGGTCACGCTCCAACAACTCCTCATACTCCGCATTGCCATCTAAAGACCGATAGAATGCCCCCTCCCTCTGTCTGCCTTCCGGTGAAAAACCGGACACTAGTTCCGGCGGTGACCGCCTCCGGCGTCGCCTCTCGCGGACGGGCGGGGACATGGCGGATGTGGCGAGAGCGAGGATAAGTGGCGAGCGACGTCGGGCCGGTGGGGGCTTATGAGGGTAGGGCGAGTTGGGTGATGGTGCCACCGGAGAAGGCCGGGAAACAGTAATTATAGGTGGAAGGTAGGCAAACCAGCGTGTCGTGGAAAACACGACGGTCATCGCGGTCATCGGAATTCAATGCATAAGAAGGCAAGGCTTAGCGCGCCAGCTTGCCGTGGAAAACTAGAAAAAACTGAAATTATGATTGTGTCATCCCGTCCCGTCAGTGGTGTGTCCCGTCCATGCTGGGTCACACGTCGGCATGACGGTCAAATGAGTGCACTCGAATCATCCAGATGAGGTACTCCCTCCTTGTCAAAAATGATTCCACCACTCATCATCTACCTTGGTTGGTGAGATTTTTGAATTAAGCCCTGCAAACTGGAAAGGAGGTAGTACGTGTGTGATCCGCTATTTATTCGTGTAGGATCGAGTAGGTCGGATAGTGTACGTGTAGGATCGAGTAGGTCGGATGGTGTACATGTAGGATCGCATTAGCTGATGAACGTTCGCCGGGAGATAAGGCATTTGCGAACGTTTTTGCTGGCAGTTTCTTCAGATTCGCATGGCATTTTCTTCAGAGCAGCTTGTCAGTTTCCTCAGAGGTAGGCATTTTTATTCAAAAAACTGCCACTTCGGATCTTGTGTCGCAACTAAAACAGCCAGGAGCGCATTTGTAGGATAGCTAGTGATCGATCAGTAACTTGTAAACACTGAGCGAACATAAATAAGGAACCGTTAGTAACTTGTAAACACTGAGAACACAAAAAGAAGGATCATGTTGTGCACATCAGTAAGAGCCGATCCGTTCGAAATGTTCACACGAGACTCACATGCCTGGCATTGTAATATGTTCACATTAGTAGCCCAAATTCAAAACCAACTAGTACGATTCCCATACATAAGATCAACATGTTAATGCATGTCAATGATTCACAGATCATATACAAATATGTATCTCCAAAAGCAAAGATCTAGAAAAAACATCTGTTCTTCCTACTAACATGGATGCTTCTCTTGGCCAACATTCAGTACAGAGTGAAAGACAAATTCGTTTGTGAAGTCTACAATTCCTCTTGCAAACATAAGTGGTTTCACCAACAGCTGGAACCATGAGAATGAACCACATATGATGGAGGAACATCCACTGCAATATGATTTGGTCTTCTCTCGATCACACGGCGAGACTATTTTCGGAATACAAACTTTAACTTAGGCAAAATGATGCCCATTGTATAATCAGACCAAAGCAATGAAGCACCTAGTGTTGGCCAATAAATAGTATAGTGCTACTTTTATGCAGTCCATGAAGTGACTATCCAATCTTTCTGTGTCTACTTTCAAATGGCACTGCATGTAGTGACTATACTATTCTCTTGTGCAGTTCAACCAAAATTGCGGTCACTTTGTTTGTTTGCCAAATAGCAATGGGCAGACATCTCTGTATGCACAAATATCAAGCAGCTAGTAAACATATACCCCACCTTGTATTTTCGGATTAAACACGTCTCTTCCGCATAGCATTTGTCATGTTTTGCACTGGACAATTTGATACAGTCATGTTTTGCCCTGGACAATTTCATACTGAATTGATTTGCTGGTTCAGCGCAGAAAAATAGCGCCTATTCTTCATCAGACCAAGGATATCCATGTTCGAAGTGATGGAAGAGGTGAAATCGATACAACCGAAATTGAGCATTCAATCATAGAATCCTGTCCCGCACCTCCAATGTAGGTCCACCCTGCCAATAAATTCACATGCAAACCACTAGTATTACTATCTAATGATAGTACAAAAAGAGTAGCAAGATAGTAGCAAACCATGTACCCTCGTAATGAACAACTCATAGTGCCATCAATTGGATATAAAGGTTTGGAAGAAAACATGCTCCTAATGTTGAACCATTTGGACTTTTTGTGTAGTTCCACTAAAATCGAGCATCCCTGTTTGCATAGATATTGAAAGTGTGATTACTATAAAAGTGGCACTAGTTGAAGCATAGACTCACAAGTATAAGCATTCCAATTTATTAATGGGAAAAGGTAGCAAGACTGTTTCTAACCACCTATTTGAAGCAATAAATAAGGCAACATCGGCTGATGTCAGGAAGACATACATAGTTTATTTTTCTGAAAAATTGAACCATTCCTGACCTTTCCTCTTGCTTTAAGCATATTTTGTGCAGTTCAACTAAAATAAAATGCCATCACCGCCTTGACAATTCAGTGACACTGTACAAAAGGAAATGACTTAACATTACATCATGATGTCAGGTATGTAGTCGACAGGCATTAGAGACAAACATACAGACCTCCTCCGATAACATAATGAACATTAATTTTAACAAAGGTGTGACTAGCTTTACCGGGATAATTTTAGTGAACTCTACACCCTCTGTTCCTTAATATAAGACATTTTCACAGTTCAATTTAAACACTACAAAAAATACACTTCCGTGATGATACGTGTTTGTCACAGCAGGTCGCGTTTTTGTCATGCATGTACATCCATGACGATTTTATGACAGAATCAAGATAGTCATACCTGTGCTGTCGTAGAAGTGTTCCATGACATTACTAAAATTATCATTATGGAAGTGTCCACTTCCATGACGATAAATTGCGCGTCACATAAGTGCTTTCGTCAAGGGTGACCGACACGTGGCATCCACCGTAAGGGAACACCGTTAAGCTATCGGGTCGGGTTTTGGATCCGATAACCCGTTAACAGCCCCGACCAATGGGGATTTTCCACGTGTAAAATCATCATTGGCTGGAGGAAACACGTGTCGGCTCATCGTTGGGACAGATGTCATCCACTCATTGGACAGAAGGCGCCTATGATACGTCGACACGTGGCACGGCCCAACAGAGGCCCATTCCTGTGAAAAGGCCGGCCCGTTTGACTTGGTCAAAAGGTGGCGGGCCGGCCCATGGAAAGCCTGTTAACGGCCTGTTCGCATATAGCCCATTTACAGCCCGCTAACCCAAGGCCCGTTACGCCCTATCCGAATTAGGCCCAGTAGCGTCATCTGGGCCATCCAATATGATTCCAGCCCGTTTTCACTTCTGGCCCATGTATGGCCCATGACGTCTTTCGGCCCATATGAGGCCCTATGTAACTCTTGGCCTATTAACGGCCCGTGGTGAAACTGGCCCGTAATGAACAGTGTATCACTTTACACCCATTAACGGCCCGTGGTGAAACTGGCCCGTAATGAACAGTGTATCACTTTATACCCATTAACGGCCCGTTATTCCGTTGGGCCGTTTCCAGCCCATGTTATCTTTCGGCCTTCTCAGAGCCCATTTATTCTTGGGCTCATTTCCAGCATTCGTTTACTTACGGCCCGTTACTGTCATTTTCTGCTTGTGGGCCAAATTCAGCCCGTGGTTACAGTCGGCCCGTTTGTGGTCCGTTAATACGTTGGGCCGTTTTCATAGCGTCATCAAATACGGCCTATTAACGATGGCCCGTTATGGTCGGCCCATGAACGGACGATTCCAACTCTAGCCCGTTTACGGCCATAATGCGGTCTGTTTGGCCCATGTTTGGCCAATCGATCATACGGCCCGTATAAGGCCCATTGATGATACGGCCCGCAGAAGGCCCATTGTTTCTACGGCCCGTAGAAGGCCCATTGTTTCTACGGCCCGTAGAAGGCCCACTGTTTCTACGGCCAGTAGGAGGCCCAGTGTCACTACAGTAAATATTAGCCCATGGTTATTGTGGCCTAGTTTTAAAAAATAGGTTATTGCAGCCACTAGCTAACCGCGGAAAAAGAACTGCAATGACTACAAGCAAACAAATAAACAAGACAACAAGGAAATAAATAAGCAAGCAACTAACGCTAGGCTATCACGGCTATTACACATATTACATCCACTGGGCATCAAAGTTCGCCACCAGTGCAAATATAGGGAACAAAGCAGCATATCATATACACTGGTTGTCAAAGTTGGCGACCAGCGCAAATAAACGCCGCAGCAAAACAAATCCAGAACTGAAACCACTTCAGAAGATCTCAAGAAACAATATCCTGGGTACCCATAATGCTGGCAAGATGCTTAGCAAGCTTATTAACTTTCTCTTGTTTGGCGCTTAAATCCTCCAGCGCTTGCTGTTGCACCAGAAAATATGCATCTGAATTCTGCAGGGACTTCCTCAGTCCTTCAGCTTCCTGTCGCAGCACATCTGATCGATGTCTTTCAACTTGAAGTTGAGACTCAAGAAGACGAACTGATTCAGGCAGCGAGTTCGAAGAGCTTGTGCCAGCAGTAGTGGCCAGTAACTCGAACACTACATCAAGACAGGACTTTTGGGTTCCCTCACTGTCGTCAAGATAGTTTTTATCAGCTTTCTTGGAGACCAACAGGGATGTCTCACTATCTTGAACCTTATCTGCATTACTTCCTTTACCATTGGATAACGCGGTACTGTTCTCCAATATTTTGTCCGCATTCTAAAAGAGAAACAAGCAGACACATCACATGTTTACCATGTTGTATATGAAACTCATTTTGGTAAATGAGTTCAGTAGTAAAGTGGACAGGATAACAGCATGAAACAAACATATATCTATGTACCATGGTCACTTTATGGTCTATATCATTCTAGTTTTTGTTGCCAAATCAAGATAGAGACACAGTTCAAATAATATTTGTTCAAGACAAAGCAGAATAGACAGAATATAAGTGTGGGTAACTATAGAGCAATAACAACACTTGTAATGTGCATGACATGAGAACATAACTGTTTATTCAATTGAAACTGAAATCAACATAGAGCAGGTTACAACAGCAAACCAGTTAAAGAAACAGGTTTAAAACATACCTGTTGCGCCATTGGAGTTTCAATTCCATCCTTCAAATTTGAAAATAGTTGGTATGAGTAAATACAGTAATGCAAGAGCAAAGGAGTATGAACCATAGCTACAGAACCTGACCTGAGAACAAATCTTCTTCTCCTTTAAGCGTTGAGTTGGGATTCGGAGTGGTGGTCCTCGTGCTTTGGGCACTGCAGTTCCCTTACTAACTGCTCGTGTTTGGGTGCTCTGTGGTGGAGACGGTGCTGTGTCAACTGGAACTGGGTTACTATCTGCCGGGGTTGGGGTTAGAAGGGGTGTAGCTGGTTCTCTGTCCAACTGGGTAGGGGTACAATCTGCGAGAGTCTGGGTTATGTGTGGTGGATCTGGTCCTTGGGCAAGTACAACCGTGGTTCTATCTGCATCAACTGGTAGCACTATCTTTTCTGAAGACCGTGTTGTTACTCCCTTAGATACTGCCATCACGCTCTCCAATTCAAATGGCTGATAAACAAGAAAAGTAATTGAAAGTATAGACATTGTATGATAGACAGGTGCAATGGATAGTGGGGAATAAAAGAGGGCATGAAATAATTCATATTTATGTTGTCTAACCAAACAGGATAGCATGACACAATTTCACATATATGATGGCTAACTAAACAGGATAGCATGACACAATTTCACATTATGATGGCTAACTAAAAAAGATGGAAAGACATAGTTCAAAATATGAGACTATGTAAACAGGATGACATGACATAACTATATAATGTGTTTATTAAATAGGTTGGCATGCCATAATTCACATACATTCACGGATAGAATGCCATAATTCAAAATATGATGACTGTAAACACTAAACAGGATGAGATGATATAACTATATGATGTCTTTATTAAATGGGTTGCCATGCCATAATTCAGATAGATGATGTGTATGTACTATGTAAACATGATGGCATGATATAATTCAAATATATGATTTATATAGTAAGCAAGTAAGCAGATGGCAATCCATATATGATGTAAAAACTAAGCAATGCAAGACAACATGCATGACATGGGTAATATAACCCTGCCAAGTTTGAGCATAGACCTCAGGGGGGAAATAGGACTGGTCATCAGTCTCTGAATCCTCCTCTGAGGAGCTCTCTGTAACCAGCAAGATGTCTGCTTCAGCAGGTAGCATTGTCTGCTCTGAATACCTTGTTTTCACTCCAGATACTTCCATCACCGCTTCAAATGGCTGATGCACAGGAAGAGTAGTTGAATATACAAACGTTGTCGACAAATGGAACACGTAATACAAAAAAATGATAGCATGATATAATTCACATACATGATGATTGGCTAAACAGCATGGCATTGCATAATTCACATATATAATGCCTTTGCAACAAGATAGCATTGTATAATTCACATATATAATGTCTTGCAACAAGATGGCAATGCATAATTCACATATATGGTAATTAGACACTGAACAGGTGGCATTCACACAAAGCATGTCTAAACTAATCAAATGACATAGCAATGCGAGACACCATACGCACGATATGAGCAACATAACCCTGCCAAGTTAGAGCATACACCTCGGGGGGGGGAATAGGACTGGTCATCTGTCTCTGAATCCTCCTCTGAGGAGCTATCCGTAACCAGCGAGATATGCGCTTCGTCAGATAGCATAGTCTGCTCTGAAGACCTTGTTTTCACTCCAGAATTTGCCATCACCGTGTCAAATGGCTGATGCACACGAAGAGCAGTTGAATGTACTAACATTGTTGACAAATGTAATATGTAACGAAAAAAAGGATGGCCTGATATAATTTACATATAAGATGACTGGCTAAGCAGGATGGCATTGCAAAATTCACATATATGATGCCTGGCTAAACAAGATGGCGTTGCATAATTCACATAAACGATGAATAAACTAAACAGATGGCATTCGCACAAAGGATGTCTAAACTAAGCAGATGACATATTTGATGTATAAAGTAAGCAATGCAAGACACCATATGCATGATATAACCAACATCAGCATGCCAAGTTAGAGCGAAGACCTCAGGGGGTAAATAGGAGTTGTCTTCTCCTTCTGAATCCCCCTCAGAACAGATATCTTCCTCTCGATTACAATCCGAAATGCGTGGAGGGGGGCTGCCTTTGCGCCTACCATGGAGCGACGTCTGCATGAAATTTTATTGCCACGCAAGGCTCGTCTCTTTTGCTCTACATGTTCAGTTCCATTGTTTACAATAACTGTCATGCATAGGAATAAAACATAGTGAGATTATGTAAGGAGTGCATGCAGAAATCCAGAGTGATGGTAGCAACCTGTGGATAGACCCAAAACCAATAATAGCAGGCAGATAATGGCTTCAGTTAAAAAATACAGATAATGGCTTCTTTACTGTTTGTTTCCCACCCAACATGAAACTCATAGTAGACACCGGAGATTAACCAGATAGTAGATAGATACTATTGATAGCGGCCCCGATATGTACCCCACAACCATTTAAAAACTCAAGTTTGACCATTAGTTTGGAGCTGACTCAGAGTCTAATCGGTGAACAGGACGATAAAGTAGCATGTAATATTAAGCGATGCATAACGTAAGCAGACACGAAAGAGTGCGACCTCTCTTGCGGACCCGTGTAGTCCTCGAGGTCATCTGCTCGGTTGATGATGGTAATGCAGTTTTCATGGCTGCCAGCGGCGGGGAAGAAGATCTGAGGCGGCGAAAGACAGTCTGGAGGCCGGATCCCTGCTGTGCTGGACCCTTCTGTCGTTGGAGCAGCTGAGCTGGGGTGGACGACGGCGCAGCAGGAGCGGGACAAACCACGCAAGGTTTTCTTTGACAACTATCTGTAAGAGAAGTAATTCTGTAAGGGCTCGTTTGAATTGGAGGATTCCAACAATGCAGGGATAGGAAATAGACAGGAATAGGATAGGAATGCACGTGCAAAACAGAGAATTTAAAAACACAGGATTTCTGCCAATCTGGGTGTTTGATTCACAACAATTGGAAGATCACAGGATGCAAAGAAGCATGGTGAGATTAAGTCAAACCACAAGAAAATGTACGGTTATAATGCTATTATGCTACTATCTCTTAGTCTTGTGCTTCATGAATAGGAATTTGAAAAGGAGGACAAGTGAAAATTAAAATTCCTACGTTTTTTCTTTCAAGGAGACACTAAAGGAACAAATCCGTGTGCTCAGTGGACAATATATATAACATGTAGAGTAAAAAAGAGATGCAACAAGTGTACAACCTCTTTGGCGAAGCCATGTCGATCTCAGCGTGATTGGGTTGGCCGGTGAGGATGCTCCGGCTGACTTTGCTGTCGGAGGAGGGGAAGAAGATCTTAGGCGTCTGGAGATGGAGCCCGAGGTACTGCTCCGCTGTGATGGAGGGTTTCGTCGTTGGAGCAGCTCCGGTGAGTTGTACGACGCCGAGGCTGAAGCAGGACAAGAGAGACAACGAACAACGTTAACCTGAGTGGAATTCTAATAGCATCTCCAATACATGACGTAAAATACATAACCACAAAGTGCTAGATGTAAAATACATCAGCCGCTCATCTCTGAACTTAACTGTCGAAACTGAACTTAACTGTCGAAACTGAACTTAACTGTCGAAACTGAATTTTGCTGTCGAAACTGAATTTTGCTGTCGAAACTGAATGCACTAGCAACGTGAGGCTACACGTCGGTCGACTGACTTTTTATCTCTGGTCAGTTCATTTTGCAGTCGTTGGATACGAAATCAAGGGCCTGCGGTTCATCTTCAACCTCCACCCCCCTGAGCCGCCAGCCACCACCGGCCAAACAGCAGCCCCCCGCCGCCCGCGGCCGGCGGTGCGCCGCCCCGCCCGCCCCGAAAACACTCCCCACCGCCGGTCCGCCGCCGCCCCGGCCATCCCTCTAGGCCCCCCCGTGCCGAGCTTTTTCTCCGGCGATCCCCACGCCACCGCCCCGCCACCGCCGGCGACCACCGCCCCCATCCTGAACCCTAAGATAGATAGTGGGGTACCTCTCCGGCGAGCCCCCTCCCCGCTGCGGCTAGTTCTTCCTTCACCCCGGCGAGCCCCCCCCCACCCCCTGAAAATCGACTGACCCAAAAGTCGATTCAGTCGACTGAAGTGTAGCTAAATCGGAGCAGCATCGCAAGCAAGAGCAAGAGCGAGAGCAGCAGCGCGAGCAAGAGCAATAGCAAGAGCAGACCAGGCAGGGGACCGAGAGCAAGAGCAGAGCAGCAGCGCGAGCGAGAGCTAAAGCAGCAGCAGCTCCTACTGATGTGGACGTCGCCGCCGAGGGAGCGACGCCGTGGAGGAAGTGGCCGGCGACGCCGCCGTGGATGGAGCCGCGCCGTGTCGGCTCGGGACCGAGCGCCGGCAGCACCGTGAGATCGAATCAAGAAGAAAATGCGGCGATTAGTGTACAACCTCTTTGGTGGCGCCGATTAGGCCGCAGCTTCATCCGAGGAAACGGTGATGATGATGCTCTTCCGGTGGTGCAGGTGAAGACGGCGGTGTGGGAATGGAGGTGGCGCGAAAGACGAGGGGAACGTCGGGGCAGCTCCTTGGAGGTGGAGGACGGGGTGGCTGAACCGGCGGGACGATGAGATCGACGACGGATCCTCATCCGGTACGGTGGATGAGGGACGTCGAGGTGTTGCTGTGGACGACGTCGTCGGGGAAGAGGCTCCGGCTGGGTGGCGGACGGAGCAGGGTGTGGGGTTTCGTCGCGGGTTTTCGCGGCCTCGGTGTACGAATGGGTGGGCGGATGGGATGGCAGTGGGGAACCATGGCTTAGAGACGCGCTTGTCCGAAATGTGGGGTAAGTTACGAAAGTACCCCCACCGATTTGAGGCGGTTCTTTCGGTTCAGGGGTACCACGGGCATTTCGCGTGTCGGGATTTCACAGGAGGTGGGAGTTTTCGCGCGCGTTGTAATTTCGGAATAGCAAGGCGCGGGTTGAGATGGAGGGAGTTGTCGGAGCACAACGAGACAAAGATATATCTTAAATATTTCGGGCTAACAAGGCGCGGGTTGAAATTTCCGGACAAGCCTAACGTGTACTGTACCAAATCAATGCGCACTACAAATGTCATTCAAAACTTTGAATTCATGTTATGTTCAATTAAAATATTTCGCTACGTGTATAATGCATGCAACCTACTACTCAAATGAACGTTTTAGTGCATTCCAAACGTATATACTACCGCTTCAATATGAACTAAATTTGAATTCGTTTCTCTATTTGAATAAGATCTACAGTAATGATTGTTGTGAAGTCAAAGCATTTGAATTCGTTTCTCTGTTTTAATAAGATCTACAATCATCATTATTGTCAAGTTAAACCATCGTTTGTGTATTATCTTCACAGCACACCACATGATTAGTCTCGAGTTACATATGAACTATGTGTACTATATGAACTCGAACTAGATTTTTTGAATCCACTTTATTTTGATTTCAAATCACATTACATTTCTAGCTCTAGCTAGATCTTCATAATCTAAACCATGTCTCATATGTATAATGTGTTTATCACATTATGTATGGTGCCCCGCCCCCTACGCCTACAAGTATTTAGATGTGAGTTGCAAACACCACACATTACCACAAATTCAAATAAAATGTGAGAATGTTCGATATATAGTATTGTTTAGATTGTTCGATATTTAGTTGTAAGCTGCAAACGCCACACATTATCACAAATTCAAATAAAATGTGAGATTGTTTGATGTATAGTATGGTTTAGATTGTTCGGCATTTAGCTGTGAGTTGCAAACGCCATGCATTATCACATTATGGTATAACATGTGCACAACACGTGTATCACCGCTATATTCATGCATGCAATGTTTAAAACACTATGATCTCCTATTCAAATATATGAATCCGCTTTCATATCAAATTATGATCTTTGTTAGTCTCTTACACCCACACAATCCTCTAACCTTTGTAGCTACCACTAACTTTCTCTCGTGCATGCACACGCCCTCCTCGCCCTCCCCCTCCCTCGGCATTCTATCCACCGGGCACATTCATTTTTTTCTTTAGGTCGTTCTCCCAGAGTCTCCACAACTCCTTTCCGACACACACCGATCGATAAACCTCTCCAGCGATGCCTGCCTACAACATACACACACACCTTCAATCTCCTCCTTTATGTGTCCTTGCCTCGTGTCTCTCATACGGTCAGACACACGTGTAAACTCTCGCCCCTCTTTTCATCGATCTCACAACCGCACACTCCTCCCCCTATCTAGCTAGTAGTTGGGCCTCTCGCACCACCTCCTAGCTCCATTCTCTCTGTCTATCCGTCTCGCTGGGCCTTATTTGCCTCTAACAAATGGACGTACACCGACCGATCTCTCGCTATACATATAGCTAGCTAGGTCCTTATAACTCGTTTTTACCCACACGTCAATCGATCTACCTCATTAGTTGTGTCTCTCCCTTCCTCCGACAAACAACAATTGATCTACCGATCTAGTTAGGTTTGCTTACCAAACACATGGTTCCCCTTCATCATCCATGGATGCGTCCCGACAGATCTATCACGCACAGGCACACACAGAAACACATCCCCACTCTTATTGATAACATTGCAGTTCCACCCTCAGTTTGTCTAGTAGGCCTCTCCCACCATCTTCGAGAAGCAACTCCATCACCCATCCAGCACTCTACCCCTCTCCCTCCCTCTCCCTCCCTCTCTCTCTCCTCTCTCTCTCTGTCCCATCATATTTCCCGTCCTTCAGTTATGTATGGATGTCGACCGATCTCCCTCAAGACATAGCTGGGTCTCTCCTTCTCAACACATATACGAGTCGTTCTACCTCTATAGTTAGGCCTCTGCCTACCCCTCCCCCACCCCCTCCCCCCACACACACCGATACATCGAGCGCTCTAGTCATGTCTCCCTGCCACACACAAACTTGACATGTGCCCTCTAACGTTCCGGTAGGCCAGTCGCCCTATATCTTTGACTTGCACACACACACAATTTCGATGGCTCTCTTCATCGATCTCGCACCCACCCACTTGATCCTCTCTTCGACTCTATCGATAGCTATGACCCCTCCCTCTCTTCTCGTGGATTGCCCGACCCTCTATGTATGATATGGATAGGCCTCCATTTCACACACATTGCATGCAAAATTTTGTTTGAGATGTCATCGACACATATTCCCACAAATAATTCACGAAATCAACCCCCACCCCACCCCCACCCCAAAACAAAAAACACTCACGAACGCGGTTTGTATCTCTCACACACACCCACGTAGGTGGGGGACGTGCACGAAGAGAAGAGGTGCATGCACGGCGCACGTACTCCCGTCTCTTTCCCAACCACACCCGCGCGGGTACACGGTGGAGCTCATTTCTGTACGAAAAAGGCAGCCCACGTGGTAATTTGGCACGTGTACTGGTTGTCCACTTGGTGGAGGGAGGATCGTCTACCACGGGTGAACAAACAAATTGCGACTTGACGTGTTATGTTAAAAAAAGAGGCAAACCATGTGGGGCCTACCTTAGAGGCAAGGCTCTATACACTGGAGTACTTTTGATGTGTCCCGTCAACTCGCAGAACGAGGAGAAGCTTGCTTAGTACGCCGTCTCCCCCGCCCACGGGCGCGGTGGCTCGCAGGATGAGGTGAAGCTTGCTCCGCCTTACGCCCGCTCCCTCGCCCATGCGCGCGGTGGCTCGCAGGACGAGGAGAAAAATTTACTACTCCCTCCGTTTACTCCTCGTCCCTACTACCTTGGTTATAGAGATTATATCATATTGTTTGGAATATATATGTCCTTTAGTAGATTTCAATATGAACTACTAGTACATACTCCAAACACTGATGTATATAGACGTATTTTAGAGTGTAGATTCACTCATTTTGCTCCGTATGTAGCACTCTCCCTCGCCCCTCGACCCTCGCCCACGTGGTGGACGTGCAGCAATTCATTCGGTCTCATATAGCCAGAACGATATATACTGCACTACCATTATTGCTCGACTTCCCGAAGAGGCGAAGAGCCAATCGCAAGGTTAATATTTTGGAGATGCCAAGCGCAAGGTTATAGGAGAACGAGTAGTAGGTGCCGCGTCATTTATAAATAAAGTTTTTTTTCTTCAGTGGCACGTACGCAATATGATAGGTTCATATGGAGAGAAAAGGAAACCGCTCCACTATATACATAGTCAGGACGGGCCAGCCTACACGGTTGCTTGCTGGGGTTGCTCTCTTCACACTCTCTCGCACAAAACGACTGTGGCCACATCTCTAACATCCCGGCGGATCACGTCCGCTTGGGGAAGGGGTGGATGCTTAGTGTAGATGCGGTGGCCGTCGCCGACGGCGAAAACCCACTGTCGGCACGTCCCGATCAGGGGTCCCCGCCGTTCTCTCTCACAAAGCCGGTGAGGTTGCCTTCGTCCCTTGCTCACTGCCGCGACGTGGGCAGTTGCCGCCTCCCGCCGCCCTCCTCAAGGTTGAGCTACGTCCCTCAGGTACAACTCCCTTTACAGCCGGCTTGCACCACTGCTCCAGCTGCCCACATCACTCCCTGTGGATATTTCTCTACTTCTTTGCCCCGCACATACCTCTACTGGCTTCTACGTACTGTATTTGTGATGAGTTTATGTCTCATCAACTAGTCCCAGTAATC
This sequence comes from Triticum aestivum, assembly GCF_018294505.1. Lineage (NCBI taxonomy): Eukaryota > Viridiplantae > Streptophyta > Magnoliopsida > Poales > Poaceae > Triticum > Triticum aestivum. The sequence goes on along the minus strand of NC_057814.1, from coordinate 235,502,747 downwards.
TTATTCTAATCACGCTTCTTCAATTTCTTTGCCACAGGGATGCTCATCTCGATTTTGGTGAAACTGCACAAAATGATCCGATGGTCAAAAGGTTGCAAACTTCATTTATTAGGAAGCTCGAACGTTGCCAGCAAATTGAAGCCTGGTCAGGGTTCACGGTTCAAGGGCTAGGGACTGCATGGATCGTTTTTTTCTTTAGCTGCCTCTGTTCCAAAATAAGTGTCAACTTTAGTAGTAGTACAACTTTGTACTAAAGTTTGCACAAAGTTGAGACACTTATTTTGGAACGGAGGGAGTACATATTTGCTATGATCTGTCAATCATTGAGATGCAATAGCATGCATGTTAGTCTCCTTTGTATTTGATGAAATGTTGCAACGGGCAACCTTGGACGCAAGATACATGTAACAGAAGCTGGAAGCTTCATAGCATTGTACAAATTTATCTCGCTGATAAATTACAGTACGTACTATACTAGTACTTCCTCCGTTCCTAAATATAAGTCTTTGTAGAGATTTCACCATGAACCACATGCGGATGTATATAGATGCATTTTAAGTGTAGATTCATTCATTTTGTTCCGTATGTAGTGGAATCTCTACAAAGACTTATCTACTAGTAATAGCTAGCCCCCACTACTAGGAATTCTCTATCCTCTCCTTGAGCCACATCATCAAAATTGATGTAGCCGTTAGATGAAGTAAATCAGTCCATAATAGCCGTCTGATCTAGACGTTGAGAGGCTCCGCACTAAGCCACATGCAAGCATGCAGAAATACCGTGGCACATGCATGTGAGTGGGTTTTAAATCACATCAACATGTCTGCATGCAAGCATGCACCGGTAGCATGCATGTAAGTGAGCTTTTAAGTCCCATTAACATGTCAAAAAGAAAAATATAATCCCATTATGCAGTAGGAGTTGGCTGATCTTTTTTCCTTACGTGGGATGATCTAAATGATGATGGGAGTTTATTTAGTTTGGCTACCACATTTGTCATGCGGTTATAGAGTTTTTTTAGTTCTATGAAATCGATAATTTTGCGCAGAGAGATATACCGCTGTTCCGCGGCAACGCGCGGGGACTCATCTAGTAATATTTAGGAACGGAGGGAGTACTATGTAAAGAGTTAGGTGTCGCACGGTGATAGTGTGAGGTGGGCCATGTAATCACTGAGCCTGCGTGTTTTCACTGCTCTTGCACGCCTCCGCTGTAAGAATGGAGAAAATTGTAATCTAGTAGTAGTACCTCCTTTCGCCGAAAGCGTGGGACATCCAGCAGTCCTACCACCTCAGTAATAAAGACCAATGAGCCGTCAAATCACATAGACCCAGCAGTAAGTTGGACGGACGAAGCAACCATCACTCTTGCGCCAGTGAGAGGTCGCGTCCGCTCTGCCCGGGCATGAATGCGGCACCGATTCTTTGGAGCGGCGCTGACCGTTTCGGGCGGGAAGCGCGCGCGGGCGATGGAGGGGCTTTGGGTGGGCCAGGCTGGTCAGGAGCGGGCGTGGCAGCTGTCCGCATGTCCCTACCGGACACGCCCGGAAACGAGAGGATGCACCGACTCTCGCGGCTAAAATCGTACACTACACAACATCTCTCTGTAGGAGTAGGTCGATCTGTCGCTCTCTCTAACACACACATGCTGTTAAACACACACACACACACACGCACACGCACGCACCTTGGTCCCGTTGCACCTTCTAACGTGACTTATTACACCTAGACGGAGGGAGTAGTAAGTATACGAGATACGGTGGCACACTGACTTAAGTCGAATACAAGTGCCCAAAATTTGTGTGCATGTTATAATAAGGATTCACTTAAAATAGTACGTGAGCGAACAGAGGGATCAATTGGACAGTGTTCCCGAGCAGTAGCGAGATGTGTGAGGTAAGATACACCGCTGGCGCTTTTAATTTTTCTTATTAATTTGTTTGTTTCACCCTCTGACTGGTGGGACCCAACGTACTACGTGGAGAGAGGTAAGGTGACTAAGGCTGCATTATTTCTGCACCACTGTGGATAGTCTTACCACCAAAGCCACATGACACGATTATGATTGAAATCCCAATGACTCCCACACACACAAAAAAACACGGCATGCTTGTCACACGAATGCAGGAATGTATAAAAGGTTATTTCCCTCTCGTTGAACATAACGGGAGGGTTGTGTAGCTGGTTAGCCTGTTCGCTCATCAAACTTGAGGTCTCGGGTTCGATAACTACACTTGAGCATAATTTGTGCCAGGAGGATTCTTTGACTGGTCAAAATGTTTTCTAGGGTTTGCACGCTTCACACTCTCTCTCCAGTATATATATACACGCTGGAGCCTCAGCGCTTGTAGTTGCTCTCTTCACACTCTCTCGCCCTCTACCGCTGGAGCCTCAGCGCTTGTAGTTGCTCTCTTCACACTCTCTCGCCCTCTCCAGATCTAAACAAGACTTCGTTGGCCTCTCTCTCCCCTCACTGCTGCTCAAAGAGCCGGCAGGATCCGTCCGCCGGGAAGGGAAGGAGGCTTAACGCTGTCGCCGTCGGCGAGGGACTACCGGCGCAGCTGTTCACTTTCCACCCAGCGGTGGCGCGGGAGGGCCTCCGACCCCTTCTTCTTCGCCGCCGTCCCGTCGCCCACCAAACCACGCCCCAAGAACCTTAAGGTATAATTCACTTACTCCACATGCATTGCTCTAGCTGCATGTATACCATGAATCTAGGACGTGGTTCAAAGAGGAAAGGAGTGGGGGAAAGTAGTGGGAAAAGTTGTATATAGCATGAATCTAGGACGTGGTTCAAAGAGGAAATGAAGGGGGAAAGTTGTATAGCATGAATCTAGGACGTGGTTCAAAGAGGAAAGGAATGGGGGAAAGTTGTATCGCATAAATCTAGGACGTGGTTCAAAGAGGAAAGGAAGGGGCGAAAGTACTAGTTCAAAAAGGAAAGGAAGGGACAAGGCTCTAGAGTTTGAGCAGGACTAGATTTGCTACGCTCACATAGGGAAACGTGTCTAAAGATAACAAAACTGGGACCAACACAAATATGCTCCTTGGTTGTTTGTTCTTTGTTGCAACAGACTGTGCATGACCACAGTACATCAGTAAATGCACATGGTGCTGGTGCGTCCACTCTCCCGTGCAACTCATTAGCTGTTGTTAATCTAAGGCCTTGTTTGGTTAAAAACTCCCTAGTCCCTACCTGCTTGGTTCCAGGGACTAAACATGGACTAGAGGTTATTAAATGACATGCTAAAAGACCATGTTACCCCTAGTAATGAACTAATAGAGACAAGGTGCGATGCGTGGCAGGGGCAACTGTTGGAAAAAGTCCCAAAAAGACTCCCTCGGGGTCTTCTTTCTTTAGTCCCAAATGCCCACTTTTAGTCCCTAAAAGTCCCTCCTGTTTGGTTTAGATAGGACTGAGACGGAGTTTTTTTAGTCCCTACACCAAAATGTCCCTGTAAACAAACACCCTCTAATAATGCCGCTGGAAAATTGATGCAATGCCACAGTTAAAAGCAAATTACATGTTTAACGAATTTTATTGTTAATATAATCTCTATGTTAATATTAATCAATGCCACCATTTGAGAAATGCTACTGTCTTGCTCTCTTTCCCATTTAGATAAGGTAGATGCTTCTTTTTGTTGGCTTCTGTGTCATCCACCGTTATTGACCACTAATTGTTTCCTTTGCACCTCTGTGTAAACAGGGTTATCTACTTCACCTCGTTGCCATTGTGACCTTTTGTTGCATTGCACAAACACTTTTGTTTTAAGAGTGTTTTGTGCAGTTCAACCAAAATGTCACACCGACAACGTTGCTTGATTTCTTGATCTTAGTGGAACTGCACAAGAGGAGATCTTACTTCCTATCCGTTAAGGCGAATTTGGTTCAGATCTTCTTCTTGTGAGTTGTTTGATTTCCGCATCATGAGAGGTCAGTACTAGCCTTCTTTCACATGATTCTGCACTGTGCTTTCATATGTTGTGCTACTTGTACGATAATGTTGCTTGATTTTAGTGAACTGCACAAATGGAGACAAGACTTCCAATCTGTATGTGCTCCGTAATATCCCATTGAGGTAAGATAAGGATATTTCACAACTGCTGGCCTGTATTTTGCCACTTTCATCAGAAAATTAAGTTTAGTACTATACTTGTGCTCCCTAATTGACATGCCAAATCTTACATTGAAGGCGAAGCTTGTCTGTTATTGAACCAAGTGATGAAGCGGAAGAACAAGCGGAAGAAAAACAAAAATCAACTCCCGGTGCTGTAATGAAGCACTGGAACTGTGATGACACAAGTAATGATATAGTTTTGCATCTTAATTTATTTCTATGGCTGGAACGAGCAATTGTTTTGCCACTGATTTGATGCCACTCTTAATGTAATATGTAATTATCTCTACTTGTGCAAACAGGGATCTTCTTTGAAGATACCATATATTTTAGTGGAACTGCACAAGAAGATGTTGGAAACATTAAACTAATCGAGGAGTATATACTAAGCATGGCCACCACCGTAGATAGCAACAGATGGTTCCGGAGAAGTGCTTCATCTGTATGCTCTACACAATAAGCCTCCTGACAAAGGTTGGTACTCGCCCACTGATTTCATCCATATGATTGAGCTTTGTCATCTCTATTGGTGTTGTGCTACTATTTAGATACTGTCATGAAAAAGTGGTATTGTCCTTGAGAAGTGCTTCATCTGTGCTGTTTTAAATATTTACTTTCCTTTTTTTCGAGCAAACAGGGATGCTAGCATTTAGTAGTCCTCTTGTCTTTGCACAATAGGATCATCTTCCTCTGAAGAAGAATATGGAGTACGTGAAGTGACTAGTTCCAATTATGCCAGGATGAAGAAGCCCTGTCTATCTTCTCATCAGCAGGAGCAGTTGAAGGATGGTTACATTACTCCCCACAAGACCAAACTAACTTTAGCTCAGAAGGACTGACAAATCTCCATTTTTTTCTATGATGCGCGAGTACAATGTTGTTCTAGGATTCTTTCTGGTGAGTTCCATTTTTCTAAAAGTGTGCTCTACATGGACCATGTATGTGCCTGTTGAAACTGTCAATTCATAGTACAATTTGCTTTATACTAATCACTTTTTTGTATTTGTGCAAACATGGGTGCTCAACTTGATTTCAATGGGAACTGCACAAAATGTTCATGAATACATCAAACCATTCATTTCCAGCACAAGAAAGGAGGTGCCGATAAGTTCAAGGCGTTGCAACATATAAGGGCGAAATCATACAAGCTACGCGCGATTTTGGTTGATTTTGGTGGAACTGCACAAAAAGAACAGCTGGTTTATTTAGCACGAGGTGCCATGTCAATGTCCGAACTGATGGCAAACCCTACCCATTCCACAATCGTAGGCATTTGATATTTTGGAATGGGACAACCTTGTCAAATTTTGCTCATTGATTTTAGCAAGACATGCGTTTGATATTTTCGAATGGGACGCCCTTTGCTGTCAGCAGCGTCGATCAATTTTTTCTTTATTCTTTAGTTGTGAAGTAAATATTGCCTCTGACATGTGAGTCGCTGAGATGCATAATCATCGATTGTTTTGAATGTTCTCTATGAATTGCCAGGCCTGTGTGTTTGATTGCAATGTACAGAAACGCTAAAAAGCTGCTCAAACTCTTTGTACTCCTTTTGTTCCTTTTTACTTCGCACATTGTGAAAGTGCATACTTTTTTGTATAAGATTGGTCAAAGTAGAGATACTTTGACTGCAGACAAAACTTGTATGCAGACTAGAAAGGACCGGAGGGAGTACATGTGAAACTGCTGCAAACGAGGTGATCACCCTGGGAATAATGCTAGTACGTATTGTTTTGCATGTTCATCCAATGCCAGTGATACAGGAATTCGAACTAATCGAAATAAATTCATTCATACACGGTCGGATTTCATATAAACATGCCGGATTTCATTACATTACATACATTCTTCAACTAAAAAGGGGTGCGCTGGAGGTATAATTAATTGACCGAAGCTACCCACCTGTGTCCCGCTGAGCCGAACAGAAGCTTCAGTGACTTAACTGCAGGTCCAGTTGCGTAACTGACATGTGGCCCACGTGCCAGTCAGCCAACTGCACCAGCAGTTAAGTAGAAGCAGCGTTCTTCTCCAGCGCAGCTCTCCGACTCCACGTCGCCGCCAAGAAGCTAACCGGCCGTCAATGGTCAACCCGCCTAGCTTGGCTTCAACCGGAGGGTAGCAGCGGTGGCCTTACTTGGACCCGAGCGGCGGCGACCTACCGTGTTCTACTCTTCCTCGTTTTCTGTGTGGCGCGGCCTCGTTGGCAGCGGGGCGGGGCCTCGGCAGAGCCGGCGATGTCCTCTGTCTCGTTGCCGGCGGGCGGCGCCTCAGCGGAGCGGTGGAAATCCTCCCCCACGTTGCCGGCAGGGTGGGGCCTCGGTTGATCCGGCGATGTCCTCTGCCTCGTTGTTGGCGGGGCGGGGCCTCGGCAGAGCCGGCGGTGTCCTCTGCCTCGTTGTTGGCACCGCGGGGCCTCGGCGGAGCAGGGCCTCGTCGACGCTAGCGGAGCGGGGACTCGTCGGAGCCGGCATTGTCCTCTGCCTCATCCTCGGTCTCGCCAAACAGCGCCTCGCCCGCTTCATCGCCCTCTTTGCTAGCCTCTTTGTCGGCGGCCGCAGCCTCCACCACCCGCATGCGGTACCGCCAGCGCTTGAGGCGGCCCTTGCGGGCGGAGCGGTACGAGTCGAGCAGCGCCTCCTGCTCCGCCCGCTCCGCGGCGATCTGCTCCTCCGCCTGTAGGTGCTCCTGGAGGAGATGGTGGTTGTAGGCGGTGTCGGCCTGCGCCTCCCGGATCTGCTCCTCACGCATCTGCCTCACCCTGTCCATATATTGGGCACGGGCCTCGCCGATGGTCATGGTGCAATGCACCGGCGAGGATGGCGCGGAGGAGGGGGTTGGCACCGGATCGTCGACTACCATGTTCTCCATTGGGACGTCGTCGTCCTCCGGCTGCCTGCCGGCCAGCCGGTCGGCAGCAATGGCTGCCATATCCTTGTGGTCCGTCGTCCGCCCGTCCCGAAGAGCGCTGGAGCGCGAGGAAGCCATGGTGGGCAGTAGTGGTGTGGACAGGAGAAAGGGAACAGATGCGGATGACTGCGGCTATGGCCGGCGCAGCAGTTTATATAGCAATGGTGGGCGGGCAGAGGGACGGACGTGTGGCACCGGAGTAGCCGCCTCAGCAACCGTGTATCATTAATGTGGTCGGCAGATGGACGGACGGACGGCACTTGTGTCGTTTGAAGGCGGAGCAATCGCCTGCACCGGGAAGCGGGGCGGGCAGTGCTGACTGTTTTGGACGGAAAGCGTGCGCGGGCGAGGAGATGACTTTACTTGGAGAGGATGACAATGGGGACCCACCAGGTCCATAGCCTCACGTACGCAAGTGTCTCCTTATTATATATATATATATAACTATAATTTATTTTGCTTCCTCCTGGTTTCCTGACATCACGGTCCCACACCATTGTCAACCTATGTAGTAGTCAATAAACGAGAGAATTGCACAAGAAGCGGCCGATAGCTGGGACCAAGCAGCTCGAGCAGTATTTGTGTTTTTGAGGTGTGAGCACTGCAGAGTTTTTTGATGTTTAGCCCAGATATTAATTTTTCTCCTCTGAACAACAACGAAAACATCGTTGCAGGTATTAACTGGGCGGGCTGTGGCCCGTCTAGCCCAGGCCAGATATCCAGCCCAGATATTAATGTTTTTCAAGCTGAAAGTGGCTAGCCCAGCTTTACTTTTTTTAGGAATACCCACGCAAGGTCAAGTTGTTATTCTCCGCCCCGCTGGGCTGCAAATCTTTCCTAGGAGGGATGCATTAGGCTTAACAAGAAAATGGGCTTTAAGAAATAATAAATGGGATGTAATTATAAAAACTGGGCAGTAACTATAAAAAAATGCACCAAACACGTGATTACTTTATAAAATATTATTTTTGGATATTGAAAATTTTAATTTCATTAATTGTTGCGAGCGCAATGTTTCGTTGGATTTTTACGTAATATAAATTTATATTGAAATTGTATTTAATCTGACTAGAAATTTCGGGATAAAAATATTTCGGATCCTATCAAAATGTGGGAAATTTTATTGAATTCTGTTTTGAACGGTTGGTTGAATTGGGCTGTACTTTTAACAAACTGTAAATGGGCTGTAGTAAATTCCATTAGAATTCGAAAATGGGCTACACATTCTTACAAATCTCAAATGGGCTATAAGTTCTCTACCACACACTTCTGCCCTTACTAAGTTGACGCCTCCCCTAAAAAAACAGAGTTGATGCGTATGCAAGGCTTTGTCAACTTATAGTCAACACACGGTTCTAGCAGCAGTGGCCGTTGGATGTCCATCCAACGGATGCCGTGCTTCTTCTTCAATCTCGGATATTCTAGCACCCGCCCAAAAAATGATTCCTCCCCCTGACATCTGGGGCGCACCGTTTCGGAAGCTGACCTGTGGGCCTACTAAGTTGACGTACCAAGGGCTTTGTCAACTTAGTCAATATAAACGATTCTAGCTGCAGTGACCGTACGATGTCCATCCAACGGCCGTCGTGCTTCTTCAACCTCTGGTCTTCTTGCTCCAGCCGCCCGAAGCAGCGCCGGTCGTGCCGCCTGTTCCTGCCTCCCGTGGCCGGCTGTGCTGCCGCGGAGGCCTCACCGCCCCCTACTACTCCCACCGCTGGCCAGACCATCCCTCCACTCACCCACACCCCCTGTTATTCTGCGGCGACGGCAGCGCAGCCGAACCAGTGAACCCTCGTACTCCTCTCCGCGTGTGCATCCACTGCCGCGTCTTCCCCGGCTCCGCGTCGTCCCCTTCCTAGGCCTCGCCGTCGTCCACCACCCTGGTCCTCTCGGCGCGGCGTGATCAACGTGGTCAAGGAACGACTTCCATCGGACGTGGACTGTACGTGGAGAGGCTGTTAGCTGGGTCCACGGCAGCCGCAACGAAGTGCCTCCTTATTACGCGGAAAATAATTATTCCTCCACCTGACAACGGGGACCCACCGGACGGGCCACCAGTATTTTGCGAAAAAAATCATTTCCCCCTGACTGCTGGGACCCATAGGACGGGCCACCATATTTCGTGAAAATGCCTCCTTATTGCGCACAAAAAAATGAATACTCCCCCGGCTAGCTGGGACTCACCTTGGTGGGAGGCTGACTTGTGGGCCTACTAAGTTGACAGGGACGAAGGGCTTTGTCAACTTAGTCAATATGAACGATTCTAGCTCCAGTGACCGTACGATGTCCATCCAACGGCCGTAGTGCTTCTTCAACCTCTGGTCTTCTTGCTCCAGCCGCCCAAAGCAGCGCCGGTCGTGCCGCATGCTCCTGCCTCCCGTGGCCGGCTGTGCTGCCGCAGAGGCCTCACCGCCCCCTACTATTCCCACCGCTGGCCAGGCCCTGCGGCGACAGCAGCCTCACACCGCAGCCGAACTAGTGAACCCTCGTACTCCTCTCCGCGCGGGCTTCCACAGTCGCGTCTTCCCCGGCTCCGCGTCGTCCCCTTCCTAGGCCTCGCCGTCATCCACTGCCGTGGTGCTCTCCACGCGGCGTGGTCAACATGGTCAAGGAACGACTTCCATCAGAAGAGTACTGTATGTGGAGAGGCTGACAGCTGGGTCCACGGCCACAGCCCAGTTTTTTTGTGATTTGCCAAGTAAGTCGCTTTGTCAGGCCTGTTGGGCTACAAATCTTTCAAGACGAGGAGAGCTTTCATTCGGCTGGCCGAGAAAATGGCCCATCAGTAATGAGAAATGGGCTGTACATTTTTAAAACACATCAAACCGGCAATTAGTTTCAAATATCTTTTTTTTCATTTCAAGATTTTAAATTACATTAATTTTTATGCGTGGAGAATTTGTTGGATTTTATATTGATATACATTTATTTTTAAAATCAGTTTGAATGTGAGTCGAAATTTCGGGATTAAAAACAGTTCGGACTGCACCGAAATATGCAAAATTTCGTATAATTCTTTAACCGTGGCCACAATATGGGCTGTAATGCTAACAAAAAGAATATGGGCTCCAAAAAAATCTTAAGAATTAGCAAATGGGCTGTAAATTATTAGAAATAATGACAGATGGGCTGTATGCTGTCTTCCACAGATTTGAGGCTTTCCTAAAAAAAGGTTGACGCACAAGCACTGACTGTTGGATGTCCATCAAATGGCCGTCGTGCTTCTTCAATCTCTGCTCTTCCTGCTCCAGCCGCTCAAACAAGCGCCGGCGGGACTGCCTGCTCCCTCCTTCCCGCGGCCGGCTGTGCTGCCGCGTAGGCCTCACCGCCCCACCGTACTCCCATCGCTGGCCTAGCCATCCCTCTACTCACCCACACCTGTTGTTATTCTCCGGCGACGGCAGACGAACCAGTAAACCCTCGTACAGTCATACTCCCCTCCGCGTGGGAAACTACTGCCGAGTCTTCCCTGCCTCCGTGTCGTCCCCTTCCTAGGCCTCGCCGTCGTCCATCGCCGTGGTGCTCTCGGCGCGGCATGGTCAATGTGGCAACGACCGACTTCCATCGGAAGAGTATTGTGCGTGGAGACGCTGACAACTAGGTCCACGGCTGCAGCAAGGAAGTGCCTCCTTATTACGCGCAAAATAATTATTCCTCCACCTGACAGCGGGGACCCACCGGACGGGCCACCGTATTTCGCGAAAAAAATGTTTCCCCCTGACTGCTGGGACCCACCAGCTACACCTTCGCACGCAAGGAAGTGCGCCCGGGCAAAAAAACAAAACGATTCGCCCCCCTGACTGCTGGGACCCACCAGCTACATCTTCACACGCAAGGAAGTGCCTGACAGTCGGGACCCTCCTGGTCGAAGCGTACGTAGCATTGTAATCTTGGTCGCGAACGTGTACGTACATATATACTGGTGGATGTAGAGGCGCGCACGTGTCATAGTAGAGGTGCGCACGTAGCATGTACACGTACGTACAGCGGCCAGGGTGCAAGAAAGAAAATACGGCCTCGTATGTGTACATACGGGCGGGGTCTCGAACGCCTACTCGCGCATACGTACGGTGAGGGCTCGTTGACATGGCTGGGTCAGAACGGAGAAACAGCGTCGCTGTCGTGTTCATGGCGAGGCAAATGAATGCGTCGTGTTCATGGGGAGGCAACGGAATGCATTGTGTTCATCGGGAGGCAACGGAACGCGTGGGAGCCAACCGGCTGGGTCGGAACAGAATGCGTGGTCGTGTTCATCGGGAGGGCTTGGACGGAACATGCGATGGAAAGGAGGCCTGGCGTACCGCAGAATGGAGGAAACGGCCTAGTGTTCGATCGGCCACGTTCGAAACGGGATCCTGTTCATCGGGAGGGGTGTGGCGTACCACAAAACGGAGGAAACAGACCTCCTACGGTCGAAATG
>NC_057814.1:235460074-235491045 GCF_018294505.1 Triticum aestivum | reverse complement strand
GTACCGCAAAACGGACGAAACGGACCTCCTACAGTCGAAACGGGGGTCCTGTTGATCGGGAGGGGTGTGGCGTACGGCAAAACGGACGAAACGGACCTCCTACGGTCGAAACGGGGGTCCTGTTCATCGGGAGGGGTGTGGCGTACCGCAAAACGGGACTCCACGGGATACTGTTCATCTCCACCGTCGACCTCCTCTAGCCTCCACGGGCTACCGTCGACCTCCTTCAGCCTCCACGGGCTCATGTTCATCTAGCCTCCACCGCGCGCTACTCCACCGGCTACTGTTCAACCACCCCTCCACGGGCACCCCTCCACCATCTACTGTTCATCCAGCCCTCCACACCACGGGGTCCTGTTCAACCACCCCTCCACGGGCACCCCTCCACCGTCTACTTTTCATCCAGCCCTCCACACCACGGGGTCCTGTTCATCCAGAGGCAATGCCACCGCTCACTGTTCATCGAACCCCCCCGGCAACGCTCACTGTTCATCCAATCGATCGGCTTCAGTTAGCAGCAGTAGCGAAGGAATCGCTCGGTCGGGTTCAGTTAACAGCCATCGATCGATCGCTCGGGTTCAGTAACGCGTAGCCTACAGTGCAATCGCTCGGGTTCAGTTAGAGCCCAACGCCTCGCTCGGGTTCAGTTAGAGCCAACGCCTCGCACACACGCGCGTATGTGTATGAGAGAAACGCGCATCGCTCGGCCCCCAACCTCCCACCGTAACCGGGAACTCCCCGAAATTTTCCTCGCCCTCGCTTCTACCACGGTTTTTTCCGTCATGGACGGCCCAAAGAATGTCATGCAGCTGCGTCTCCGGCCCGCCCAAGACGAAAAGCCCATTTTCTGTCATGATTTTTTGTCATAGAAGTAGGAGCCCACCACATCTATGATGATACCGGGTTTTGTCACAATTATCGTCATAGAAGTGTCATATGTATGACATAAAAAAAATTCGTTTGGCCCAAAATGTCACGGATGTGTCTTTTTTTTGTAGTGAAAGTACCCAAACATCTAGTATTTAGAAAAACAAGTAGTAGTTTTCTTGAGCACATATCTGGGAAAGCTAATGCAACACCATTTGAATAGTACAAATATACACTAATCCAGTGGCTAGTGCAACAGTAGAGTAGTTATTTTATTACAGGGTACAATACAATGGATTTACTGAATAGATTTCCATAAGCTCTAGCACTGGAAGATTTGTATAAGAATTAACAATACAAAATGTAAAGGTAACAAGTTTCAGCATTGGTATACTAGTTGTGCAAGAGCATTAAACCAAATACAAAAGTCTGAAGGCAACTAGCATTATTAACTAATGATAGTATTAAAAAATCTGAAGGTAGTAACTAGATTCATCGTTGGTATACTGGCTGTGCAACAACATTAGAATGCCTTAGCTGAAAAATCTTTAATACATCAACAATCAACAGCTAACCCTGAAATAATCCAGTGACATTAAATGGCATTGCGTAAATTTATCGGTGGCATTAGACTGAGTGCGGAATTAGTTAAATGTGGCATCACTTTAGCAGTAGCATTGCTTGACTTGACCGCTGGCGTTATACTGACAGCAAAAAAGTGGCAATAAGAGCATGGGAGGCCCATTCGGACAGTGGGCGCACCAGTACGATGTACCTCCACGGACGCATATTGTGGTGAGGGAGGTATGGTTGCCGAGAGCAAAAAATATCCGGGCAGCATATGTGGATTACGTCCCATTTTTGTTCTCTTTAGCCACCTTTTTCCTATGTGAGGACAACAAACCGATCGACCTGGTCATTCTCTATTGCGTTGTCATGCCTTTCGACCCTTCTTCAACCCAGAGACATGAGACTCGTTCCTTACCTACTGATTTTCCCCTTTACAACCTAGATGCGGGTTCGATGCCTAGTCTCTTGGACAGTACAGTCTCCCTTCCTTTCCTTATTCAACCTAGACATGGATTAGTCTGCATGAAGTAGGGTTTCCTTTAATAGTGCAAGTTAAGGTTTTCATCCGCGTGACCAGCAGAGCTGAGGATAGCAAATTGGGAAGATGGTGGAGTGGAAAAAGATCCACATGCAGCGACGTGGCAGATGAGGCAATAGAACAAGGGTATGGTTCGAAAAGAGGTAGCATACCTAAGGGTCGGTGGGAAGTGGCTACGCTCATGGTCGTCGTCCTCCGCATACACTACAGCAGCGAGCTTGGGGACGGAGGCCATCCCGCGCTGGCGCTAGGTCTGAGAGGACTGCCTTGTCGTCAGTGCGTGACTTCGCTCGCCGACGACGAGTGCGTCAACGCTGTACGTCCTTTTCTTCCCCGACGGATCTGTGACCACCGGTGAGGAGGGAGGGAGAGGCCGTCTTTTTTAGATCTGGAGAGAGGGTGATAGTGTGAGAAGCAAGTGGGCAACCCTTAGCAAGAAAGCGCTGAAGCTCTAGCCTATATATCTTTTCTATACTACTAGTACTAGAGGTGGAGCAGTGGTAGAGTAGTTTATATTTTCTTTGCATATAGTACCAGTTAGTCGTGCTTCAAAACTAAATGGCACGCCATTAAAAGAATAAAGGTCGATAACTAATGCGGCACCTTGGGCCAACGTGGCCAGATCGCATTTTGCACGAGAAGTTACACACCATGTTTCATTGACATGTGGTCCCGTTCCAACATGTCAGTGAGTCCTTTTGTACAATTTCCGAACGGACATCTGTGTAGGCCGGGGCGCCTCTTCGTGTACCGTGGCAACCGTCCACCGACTCTTCGCCTTTCCCTCTCGATTTGGAACTGCTGTCGCACGCTCTTCCTCCCTCCTTCATTTGCCTTCACCCATCCTTCAGCCATTGTTCGATCGTCTTCTCCATGGAGGGAATAGGCCGGAAACGACCCAGTTATTCTTGCCCCGATCTGAAAGATGACGTGGTGGAGGAACTCATTGATCGGTGCGACGTCATCACCTCGGCTAGCATGGCAGGTTCGTTCAAGACCATTCTCAACTCAACTAATAACATCATTACAAGGAACCCAAGGGTCCAGGAGCGGTTTGATCTCCCCTATCTTCTTCACCGTGACCCTGGTCACTGGCGCGCGGACGACACATGCCTCGCCCTGTGCAAGTTGATGGCGCTTGATAATGATACGTGTGATGTTAAGATGCCATCGCTTGAGGGTAAGGCTTGGGCAGGCGCAAATGGAGATTGGGTTATTTATATTGGCTACAACTGCGAGTGGGAACTTGTGAATGTGCACACTCGTCACCGGGTTCCACTTTCAAAAATCTTAGACTGCCCAGAGGTTGAGCACACTGGTATTCTATGTACGTTCAACTACAATCATGGTGACTGTCGTCTACGGAAGATAGCAATTTGTCGAGTTCCCAACCGCTCTTGGGATTACACGAACTATGAAGTTGTTGCTATCTTCGACAAGCTTGTTGCTGTCCTTACTTCCACGCCTCGATGGATATTGCTCAAAAATCAATTTCTGTACAGGGATGAGTACTGTGATGCAATTCAATACGAGGGTCTTGTGTTTGCTGCCACCACTCGTGGCACTGTTTTTGCATGGAATCCTTATTCTTTCGGTACATTTGTCTTCCACCGTAATTATAATTGTTTCATCGACATGCATGTGGGTTAGCTAGTTTCCCTTTACTAATTAACGTTCTTGTGTTTCCAAGGTCCTGTGAACATTCCACCACCTATACTTGAAATTTTTTGTAACCAAGGGGGAGATGACGATCAAGATGATCACAAGCATGAGGACCCATATACTCAGTGGCACCTGGCAACTTATTCTGATGGATCACCTCTTCTTGTCTGTATACAGGGCACTGCTGATGTTACTAAGGAAGCATGTGTTGTCTCCCATGGTCGCACTCTCCGGACCTATTCCAACATCCGTTGCAGGGTATTTGGGATGGATACTACTGTGCTAGCGCCAACACCTTCTCCCTGGTTTAGTATTGATACTCTTGGAGGAAACTCGCTCTTCCTTGGACAAAACTATCCAATGATGGTGAAAGGCGATCCAACTGCTATTGACACAATGTTACTACCATTTATGGGAAGCAATTGTATCTATACCTCGAACATTGCTATGGTTCCGTACCGTGGCTATCACAATATGCGTCCTGACATAGGCCGCTTCAGCCTGGATGATCAGTCCTGCTTTGGTCTCGAGATTGACGGTAGCTGCCCCTTCCCAGAGAATTACTTCTGGTTCAAAGCAAGCGTTTCCAACGCCAACGAGTGGTTGAGCTGAAGTTCATTTCATTGCTTGTTATTTGTTGTGTGATGAAAACTTTAGTGTTTATAATGTATCCTCGTTGTCGTTGTGGGTTGATAACCTGTTGTATGTAATAAAATGATATGCCTATGATAAACTTACTAAATTTATGAATGGCTTTCGAGTCGCTTCTCTGAGTGTGTGCTGCAATGAGGCAAAAAAATATTTTCCAAATACATAATTGTACGTGCATTGCAACAGGTTATCGAATGAGTCCGATCAACAATAGTACTACTACTATTTGTACTAGCTTCACATGCTTCGCGCGTCGGGCGGGTGTTTTTACTGTAGCTGTGAATCCCACCATCCTAGGTCCTCGGATGAGTCCAGTAGAAATTGCATTCTGATGTCTGGGTTCAAACTTTCAAAACTGTTGCACTATCTCTACGTCTACGTATACGTGATACAACAAGTTTTAAACTTGAGACCAGCCACCCACCCTCACAAAGAACACTTTTTAACCTAGCACAGACTCCAGGAAATTCAGCCATAGTGTGAGGTGGGCCATATGTTAATGTGTTCGCTGTACATAACCAGCACCTCGAATCCTCAATATATAGTAGGGTAGCATGGGCCAGAACAAGCATTCACATCCAGGAGTACGACACACGCCACCAGCACGACTTCCATCTGACACCATATTTCTTGGAGTCCGTGCTACAACTATCTCTTCAACCTCCTCATTTCTCTAACTCAGCCATCGCACGACAGGCGAGGTGGGGGTTTGCCGATAGTCGGTTTCCTCAACTGCGGTCCCAGTTGTAAGGCCAACTCCAACGCACGACCCCAAACGGTCCTCCGTTTTGCCCGGATTCTGTTTGTTTGGGTAGGGCAATGGGTTCATGTCCGGGCCATTTCTCGAATGCGGTGGCCATGCGCCCAACGTGCGGACGCATCCCGACCACGTACATTTTTCTTTGCAAACACATATCTTTTTTTCATCATTGATTTTTGGTACATGGAAATACATCACCAAAATTTGACTAGAAAAGCAAGACCAAAGAAAACAAGAACCACAAGAATACATTTTAGAAGATATTCAACTTCCATATCTGCTCCTGTAAGTTGGATTAGTGCCTTCTCGATGCATTCATTGTTGATCTTGCGTGCTTCTTTATTCTTCGAGTGTAAAGAAGTAGACGTTGCTTCCTCGCATCTAGTCTCATGTCTAGCCTCTATTCTATCAACAAGTGCACTAGTCTCATCTCTAGACTCTATGCTAGCTAGAAGTGCTAGAACATCTACTAAATTGCGCTCTATCAATATATCAATGTACTCTTCTTCCCAATACCAAAACTTGCATCCATTCTACACAATAAAATTTTGAGTTAGCACAACTAGTCTAATCCAAGAGCACAACCAAAACTAAAGTAGCACATACCCCATCGGTTGAGCACTTGATGAACACCCATCCGGGATGTTCCGGCGTTGTAGACACGCGGCGCAAGACCTTCTTTGGGCAGTCGCCGCACGTAATGAGTGGCAACGGTGCGCCGACGAGTTTTGGGCCAGCATCGAGCCCGGCCGACCGCCATTCATGTATCTGCCGGTGGACCGCCGATGGTGTAGATCTGAGCGGCTAGAGGAGGAGTCAGTACCTGCATGCGGCCTTGAGGCCCTGCCGGGGTCTTCCGGCCCGGTGCCCAGCCAGTCCATGGGGCGGCGCGGCCTCCCACAGCCGGGCGAGCTCAAGCCCGATCAGATCCGCTCCAAATCCGGTCGCTGGGTGCGCAAAACACGTAGCCGTTGCTGGGTAGCTCCGGGGCGTCGAGGGAAAGGGGGTTGAGCGAGCGCGTGTCCGAGCTGCACGCGCTGGAGTTGGTCTAGCGGCGTGGCGGACCAACCGTGTGGGGGTGCGAAGTGGCTTCGCTCGTGTGGGGGACGGAAGGCATCCCACGCGGGCTCTAGGTCTGATAGGATGGCCTTGTCGTCAGTGTGTGACCTCTGTGGCAACCGTCCGCTCCCCACTAGCCTGTTCGTTTACATGTGGTCTCGTTCCAACATGTCAGTGAGACGATGGCGAGTCCTTTTGTACAATTTCTGAACGGACGTCTGTGTAGGCTGGGGCGCCTCTTCATGTACCGTGGCAACCGTCCACCGACTCTTCGCCTTTCCCTCTCGATTTGGAACTGTTGTCGCACGCTCTTCCTCCCTCCTCCATTTTCCTTCACCTTTCCTTCTGACATTGTTCGATAGTCTTCTCCATGGAGGGAACAGGCCGGAAACAACCCCGTTATTCTTGCCCCGATCTGAATGATGACATGGTGGAGGAACTCATTGATCGATGCGACGTCATCACCTCGGCTAGCATGGAAGGTTCGTTCAAGACCATTCTCGACTCAACTAATAACATCACTACAATGAACCCAAGGGTCCAGGAGCGGTTTGATCTCCCCTATCTTCTTCATCGTGACCCTGCTGACTGGCGCACGGACGACGGAGGCCTCGCCTTGTGCAAGTTGATGCCGCTTGATAATGATATGTGTGATGTTAAGATGCCATCGCTTGAGGGTAAGGCTTGGGCAGGCGCAAATGGAGATTGGGTTGTTTATATTGGGTACAACTGCGAGTCAGAACTTGTGAATGTGTACACTCGTCACCGGGTTCCACTTCCAAAAATCTCAGACTGCCCAGAGGTTGAGCACACCGGTATTCTACGTACGTTCAACTATGATCATGGTGACTGTCGTCTACAGAAGATAGCAATTTGCCAAGTTCCCATCCGCGCTTGGGATTTAATGGACTATGGAGTTGTTGCTATCTTCAACAAGCTTGTTGCCTTCCTTCATAGTTCGACTGGATGGATATTGCTCAAAAATCAGTTTCTATACACGGATGTGTACTGTGATGCAATTTCATACGAGGGTCTTGTGTTTGCTGCCACCACTGGTGGCACTGTTTTTGCATGGAATCCTTATGCTTTCGGTACGTTTGTCTTCCACCATAATTATAATTGTTTCATCCACATGCATGCGGGTTAGCTAGTTCCCTTTACTAATTAACCTTCTTGTGTTTCCAAGGTCCTGTGAACATTCCACCACCTATACTTGAAAAAATTTATTACCAAGGGGGAGATGACGACGATGATGATCACGAGCATGAGGACCCATATACTCAGTGGCACCTGGCAACTTATTCCGATGGATCACCTCTTCTTGTTTGTATACAGGGCACCGCTGATGTTACTAAGGAAGCAGGTGTTCTCTCCCATGGTCGCACTCTCCGGACCTATTCCAACATCCGTTGCAGGGTATTCGGGATGGATACTACTGTGCTAGCGCCAACACCTTCTCCCTGGTTTTGTATTGATACTCTTGGAGGAAACTCGCTCTTCCTTGGACAAAACTATCCAATCATGGTGAAAGGTGATCCAGCTGGTGTTGACACAACGTTACTACCATTTATGAGAAGCAACTGTATTTATACCTCGGACATTGCTATGCTTCCCTACCGTGGCATCACAATATGGGTCGTGAAATAGGCCGCTTCAGCCTGGATGATCAGTCCTGCGTTGGTCTCGAGATTGACAGTAGCTGGCCCGTCCGAGACAAACTCTTCTGGTTCAAAGCAAGCGTATCCAATGCCGAGGATTGGTTGAGTTGAAGTTCATTTCATTGCTTGTTATTTGTTGTGTGATGAAAACTGTAGTATTTACTAGAATGTTTTGTTGGAACTAATCTATAATCCAACATGTATCCTCGTTGTCGTTCTGTGTTGATGACTTGTTGTATGTAATGAATGGTACATTTGCATATGCATGTCATAAACTCAATTTATAAATGGTTTTCGACTCACTTCTTGCAGTGTTAGTGCCGTAGTAGTATGAAGTTTCCACGTCACATAGAGCCAACCAATAGTTTGTTCTAGT
This sequence comes from Triticum aestivum, assembly GCF_018294505.1. Lineage (NCBI taxonomy): Eukaryota > Viridiplantae > Streptophyta > Magnoliopsida > Poales > Poaceae > Triticum > Triticum aestivum. The sequence continues at coordinate 235,482,904 of NC_057814.1, read as the reverse complement.
TACATCAACTAGAGCTAGATGTCGCACGGAGGCCGAGAAATATGGTGATAGCGTGACTGCGTGAGGTGGGCTTGTACGTAGTATGATGTAGGCACAGGGCTTGTCGTGTTTCCTACTCCTCCGGTCTAAATGTGGAGAATATTTGGTCGAGTTCTTCCTTCTTTTGCCGACACATGGGACATCCAGCATCCAGGTCGTGACTTGCAAGAAAATGGAGTGGTAATTGAAGCCACGTGATGTGCATCTTGGGTTAAATAGAATCTTACTACTCTTCAGTAACTCCAAAAGCGGCTACTGAAGATCTTTATTGGATTTCTTTTTCATCACCAGCACGTCGAGGTGAAAGATGTGCAGGTTCAGTGGGTCCTCTTGCGTTTTCACTGACATGTGGGACCGCATGTGAGCAAACAGACGATGGGCTCCACGCGTCTGCTGGCTGGCTGAGAAGAGAGATAGAGGAGGGCTGAGCATGAACTCTAGGAAATTTGTTCTACGTAACCAGCACCTCGATATAGGCTCGATATAGTGGGGTGGCATAGGCCATAACTAGCATTCACGTCTAGCAGTACGGCACACGCCACCCACACGAGTCCCATCCGACACCAATTTTCTTGGAGTCCGTGCTACATCCATCTCTTCTCCCTCCTGTTTTCTCAGCCATCGCGCGGTGGGCGGGGTGGGGTTTGCCGATAGTCAGGTCGGTTTGCTCAACTGCGGTCCCACTTGTAAGTGAAAATGCAACACATCACGCATTCCCCCTTGCGCGGCGTGCCGGACCAACCGTGTGGGGGGTGCGACGCGAACACGGCAGGCTTTTCCTTTTGAACTTGTAACTTGTAAAATTTGGTTTTGCTCCATGGCGCGACCGATAGATAGAAATAACGATTTTCCCTAGAGTAATGAGAAGTTTGGTTCTGGCGCGGTTCATGCATGGAGTACGTACGAAAATTATGAATGATGTGAAAGGTAAGATAATTACTAGTAGTACCATATACTACTACATGGATTTGACGGAAAGATAAAGGTACATACGGATCCATCAACGACATCCTCACACCCTAGTGCGCTGGGTCACCAACCGACGTGTGAGGAGCAGCGGCGTTGGTGGCGAGCTCAACGTGCTTATGAACAATGCCGTCCAAGGTTGCCCTGCGGTCCAAGGAGGCCAGCGACATATCGTCCTCCTCTGGCATGTAGTAGTCCTTGTGGACGATTTGCGCGTAGACGTGGATGATTATGTGGACGGTGTCTTGTTGCGTGAGGCGCTGCGCGGCGAGCGCGACCTCGAGGTGGACATTATCCGGCGCAATGGCGGGCAGTCGCAGGGCCACCAGTGCGTCGAAGAGGTTGTCACCATAGAGGCCGTTGAGGGTGGCGGGCATCGCAGAGCCTGGGCGCGTGGGCTGGAGGCATACGTCAAGGTCGTCCGCGAGCTTCTTGACGACGATGAACTTGTCGAGGAAGCCGACGAGGACCTTGTCGAACAAGGAGACGAAGCTGTCATCCAAGCGGCCTCTCGCCGTGTCGACCTCAAGCACGACCAGGAGACATTCCTCGGTGCCGGGCCGTAGGCCGGCCTCGTGTACCTTCTGGCACAGCCGGCTGATGCTCGCGCTTATCGCCTCCATGGGTCTAGCTTCTAGTCAACTGATCTTGCGATTGGAGTGACCACTCTTGCCCTTGGTTAGGGTGCGTAGGTGCGTAGGATTTCGTAGATTGGACAGGCGGGGAACCTTTATATGCGAAGTGCAGACTGCGTTGCATTCATGTGTGTGTTGGCCATGTACTTCTCGGCCCTCTACTGCACATGCCTTTGGCTGTATGACAGGTGGGCCAGCCACCTGTGGGGCCCACGTGTCATACACCCAAAGGCAGGTGCAGTAAGTCAATGAAGCTGCGCCCCTCTTCGTGCCGGTGCAGTATAGTCATCTCACCGGACCTCTAGTTGGGGCCAAACGAGAGAACTTTGATGTTTACTGGTTTATTGGTCCCCTTTGCATTTTGCGCCAAGTTTTGACCTTTGATTTAACTAATAAAATGTTAATGCATGTAACCAAAAATGTTGTGTAAGTCACCTTACTAAAACGAAATAATCCCAAAACACTTAGGCACGGTACATTAACTCCCTGCTCGTTTCTTATTTCGTGACATATCAACCAATGAGAGATGTGGGCCATGCATGCTTTCAATGACTTGAGACTACCAAACATGACATGAAGTGGTTAGTTCATTGCATGTAATCCTATTAATTAGCAAAAAGACATTAAGTTCTCTCTCTTTCCCCTTCATCTTGGTCACGGTGCACAACCTAAGAGCATGGTTAATAGTATAGCCAGTTGCTGGCTATATGATGTTGCCATGTCATATAGAGCCATCACTTGTAGCCACTCATACAATAAGGTTAGCTATAAGGCTGGCTATAAGAGTACTACTTTTTCTCATCTTCTCTCTCTCTTTCTTCATATTTATTGTATATCGGCCTAGGAATCCGCATATAGCTAGGCTCTTCCATGAGAGCCCACTCCTATTTTTCAGTTGCTCTAAGATGAGTTAATGCACCGCGCCTAAAAGTTGTGGGATTACTATTTGGTTTTCGTAACATGACTAATGCGCCAGTACGGAGGGAGTACAATAGTAGTCTTTGATTGTAATTTTTTGTTGGTAGCTTACCAAGCTGAGCGCTCGGTGAGTACAATAGTAGTCTGATTGATGGGACTTCAGATTTGAGCCATCTACCGGAAGGAATAAAACAATACACCATGTATTTATTTACAGAGGGAGTAGTACATTTTTTGTGACATGCATTACTAGATATTGCTAGTCAAATACTAAATCCAGATGGACGTGGTAGTACTACTAAATCCAGACGGTGGTGCTATTACTAGTAGTAGTACTACCAATGTAGTAAAACTGTACTACGCGTTGGTCAAATTATTACGTGCTGCTCCTCACAGTGAAGTGACAAGCCCTTGCGTCGGAGATGACACCTGAGTATAGGCGCCGTGTTTGGCATACTATAGTCAGCCTCACCGTCAGCAGTCACTATCATCATGGCTGTAGAGCTAGCCTGCTTACAACTAGCCGTCTTCGACATAATTTCCCGTGCGTAGATGCCCATGCATTGCACAGAACATCAAGATTGGGGGTGGACGGCACCGGCAGCGGCCATCGCGCCAGATTTTTCCCTGGTCTTCTAGATGTGGTGGGGAGGAGATAAGTTTGATTGTGAGAGACAAGGAGTTTTTTGTAAATAGGGAACAAGTGCGGGCACCTTTTTGCAAAACTGGAGAAGTTAGGTTTGTATGCGTCAGATCTAGATCCAACGGTTATTGGTGAAAGATGGCAGGCACAACATCATCACCAACTCAGGACCTCTTTGATTCGCAGGATTTTGAAAATGCGGGAATAGGACACGACAATATTACAAGTTTCAAACTGATATTACAAATGTTAGGAGTAATGCTACACCTACGAAGAGGGAATTACTAGGAAGTTTACGTAAGAACTTTTGTTACTTTAGGTGGATGCAGCATTATCGTACAAACTAAAATCCACTGCCCTGACAAGTCACTAATGCGCAAATAAATTTTAGAGTCTGGCCACTTGATGTTTCAAAAACAAATTCAGCTTCTGCGGAGACTTTGTCATTTAGGCTTAGAGGCTTGCGGTGATCAGCACGCCATTCATTATTGCGCCAGAGAACGCCAAACCTCATTACCTTGAGCACACTTGCCTCCAGAACAAAGAACCTGGCCAATTTAATCTCAGATGTGCTGCCTCGGTAGTTGATCAAATCAATTTCTGTAAGATGGAGATCAAGGCATTCGATGAGATTGTTATAGTGCAACATGTCTTTTTATCTGCAAAAGAAGAGAACATATTAGAGCAGCTGGCTGTATAAGATTGTCGTGTCATCAAGAGGTACCAATATCATTCGCTCATACGATAGGGTTGGCTGGCTAGTGATATTTTTTCACTCTCTCTCTCTTTCTCTCTCTCTCTCTCTTTCTATTTCCTCTCATTTACCTAGGAGCACCTGAAGAGGTTGGGCATTTGTTGCCTTCCACTATGTGGTCGATGCCATATTTCTCAAAAGTATGCCACATAATACACATCGATGTCAAATCAAAAGATTTTGCCACCGCTCTCGCGATGTGAGAGAGTTGGCACCGCTGTGCACACAGACCCACATGTATAAACAAATCAATCAAACCAACTACACCAGCCTCTCACTCTCCCAAACAAGTGTTTTTTTATTGCCTCGGTCCTCTCTCTCCCCCATGCAAGTGTTTGTTCATTGCGTGAGTTAATTTGGCACCGGAGCAAAGTAGGTGATCCAGATTGGGGCACCAGGTGAGCAATGGAGGGGCATCGATGCCAAATGCATCACAAGTGAATTTGGCACGTATTTTGGCCTACATAGTGGAGGGCCGTTATAGCCCACTTTTGTACTACCTCGTATTTCGTGTAAAATTTTGACCATAGATTTACCTAAGAAAATGCCAATGCATGTCACAAAAAATTATACCATTTGAAATTATGTTCAAATACGAATCCAACGATATAATTTTTAGTGGCATGCATTAACATTTTGTCAGTTAAATCTATGGTCAAATTTTGATACTACAAAATAGGAAGAGTAAACCAGGACGGAGGTAGTACTTGCTCTTAGGGTAACCATAGAGTTACTAGTCTTAGTTACTTTCCACTATGACTAGCCTAGGCTACTATAGTAGTAGTACAACAAAAAATGATGCAGGTGATCACGTGAGAAAAAATACTGTCGTGGTTTTGTCACGGTAGATGTCCTAGTGTGAGGACTTAGTCGTGGAGCCATCACAACATAGTTAGCTTAAAGGGGTTAAAGCAGGACAAAGGACGGGAGGAGTTTATAATGATTCGGCCCCTTGCGGTGAAGGCAAAAGCCTAATCCAGTTGATGTGGAATTGCTAGGATTTTGATGACCAGGGAGCAAATACGCTTTGCTTGCCCTCGATCTGCCGTCGGGTCGTCCCTTTATATACACAGGTTGACGCCCGACGATCTACAGAATCCTGGCCGACTCATAAACATGTCCGGCTCGGTTTCTACCCTTTCCTATCTTATCATACAAGTTATACATCATATGGCGGTTTATATCTACGGGCCCTAATCCGCCTTTCGGCCTCGGGCCTTCTCGTTAGATCTCCTCCGTAAAGCGCCATATTCCATGTCTTCGTGGGCTTCAATATGAATAATCCACTATGAGTATAACCCGGCCCCTCCTGGGCGGTTTATACTCAATAGCTATATCCCCAACATTAGGCCCCAGATTGATTTGAACTTGTTCATGTCAATCTTTCAATACTTAGAAAATTCCTCCTTCAACATCTTCCTGAAAATCTTGTAACTCACCGTAACGTCACCTTCCAAGATCATGATAATCCGCCATGACATCATCTGCCATTAATTTTATATAGAACCTAAATCTTTTAATACTTCTCCTTTAATGAATCTCCGAAAATCGAGGCGTCCGTATATCCACAGATCTGTTTTTTCGACCTCCTCGATTCCCGCGCCTGCCACTTATCCATTCACCTTATAAATAGGACCGGGGTTCATTTTCACTTTTCCCCCTCGTGCCTCTTCACTTCATCTTCTTCCTCGCATCGACCTAGCGCTCAAGCTCAGCCGCCGCCGCCAGGCCTTCGTCTTCGACCTCAACTCCGGCCGCTGCATCACCCTGATCATACTAGAGAGTCGCGACGCCACTCTGCTGTTCCATCAGCATCAGTAAGACTTCTTTCTTTCCACCCCAGATCTGCTACTAGGGTTTCAGTGTTCAACAGTGTTCGTCGGTGTTCATTGTTGCGCAATAACTCCTGACTCAAACCTTGACTTTTATCCCGTATAGCAATATCCGTAGTGCATCTCATCTAAGTAGAAAATCTCATCTGTATCCTTCAACTATTCAAGTACCAGAATATTTAACCCTGAATATTTTTCCACTTTTAGACACACGGTAGATCCAGATTTGTAAAGCTATTTTGTGAAACCTGTTTTTCCATCACTTAGTTATTTCAAATCTGCACCTTCAATACCAATGTAGGCGGTGTAACTTTAGAAAATGATAACCCGCCAGGTACCATTAGTCCCCTCTTAAACCGCCACTTGCTCATTTCTATAATTCTGACAATCTGAACCTCCGGTTTAACAACTATATCCGCTTTAGCATTCTGTATTTTAACCTGTAACACTTTATGCTTGTCAATCATGAATCTTAAACCAGCACAAACCTTCCTTCAGGTTGTTGCACAAATGGCCAAGTCTTTTTATGCTTGCAATTGGGTTCCTTCCCGGGTTACTGAAGAGCAACTGAACGGGTGCGTCACAACCGGCGCTTTAGCAAAAAAGGAAGTTATCCACTGGAGAGCCCCTGGTCCAGAAAATCCTCCAAAGCCCAAGGATGGAGAAGTGATTGTGTTCGTTGACCATTTGGGTCGAGGGTTTAGCCCTCCTGGGTCAAAAAATTTCCGTGATGTGCTTGCTAGCTTCCAACTCCACCCTCAAGATATTGGACCTAACTCTGTGTACAATATTTGTAATTTTCAACTGTTTTGCGAGGCTTATCTGCAGGAAGAACCCACTGTTGAACTGTTCAGAGATTTCTTCTATTTGAACCACCGTACCGAATTTACGGATGGGCCCAATACTAAACTTGGCGGGGTTTCAATTCAGAAGAGCAAAGATGTCAGTTTCCCTCACGCCAAGCATCATAGTCACCCTAAAGACTAGAATCAGACTTGGTTCTATTCCCGAGATACGTCTCCAACTCAAGAAAATCCTCTGCCGGGTTATCGTGCTCACCGGCTTACCAGCGCACATCTGTTTCCCCAACGACTCAGCGCAAAGGAATGAGCTAAGTATGCACCACAGCTTTCGAAGCTCCGAGCCTTTGTGGCAAATGGTTTAGCAGGCGTCGACTTTGTCCGTTGCTGGGTTTCTTGGAGTATCTTGCCTCTAAGCCGTCGCCCTGGTTTAATGTGTGAATACACAGGGAACTTAAAAGACCCTCGACGCCATATTGATATCCAGCTATCTGATGGCCGAATGCAGTAAAACAGGGCTTAGCCCTTTCTGCGTTTCTAATAAACCGCCAGCTGTCAGAATTGCGTAACTCTTATTTTAATCCGACCGTTGTTAATATTCCTTTATAACTTTTGTCAATCCTTGACAGGTTGATGATCCGTTCTAGAAGAAGAAGCCGCAGGATAAACCGGCAAAAACCCCTCGTGTCAAGACTAAGGTCACCAAGAAACCTGCCAAAAATAAAACCGCCGACTCCACCGATTTACAAGTTGATGATGACGATGAAAATCATGAGTCAGAGGTAGAACTTGATTCACTTGGTTCCCTCTTCATACATCTTATTGATAATGATTATTATCAGGAGGACGCAGAGGCTAGCCAAGCTGGTGATGTAGAGGTAATTATTCTTTCCTCCGGCTCAGAACCTCTGCCAACTCTAAAAACCCGTCAAGCAAACCGGAAAGTGAGATTTTATCACCCTCTAGCTCACATGGATCCAAACTTTCTTTTGAAGAAATAGCAACACGAAGCTCGCCGCACAACTCGGCATAGCGGCCATGTGGTAACTTCTTCCGGTTTACCGAACAAGCCGGTTCGTAAACGTCGCCCAGAGGTCTCTTATAATTCTGACCCACATTATCCTAAGGCGGGTTATTTTCGACAACCTCTTACTCCATCTGATTCAAATTATCAGGGAACTTCCCATTCCTCTTCTGGCGAATCAACAGAAACGCAACTTCCAACCCTCAAGACGGTTCCTGGGTGAGTTATACTTTAAATTTGCCCGATGTACTGACCTTTATGCTTGTTCTTCTCAGTGTGAAGCCGAGACCCAGCAAAAAGGCCAAGTTGAATAAACCGGCTGATGACAATACGGCCACTAAACCGGAGAAAACTCCAGAACTGGAAGAAACAAATGCTGATGCTATGCTTGATGATCCGCCACCGCAAGATCATGACTTTTTTGTTGAACAAGTGGAAGTTGATCCAACGGGCCATGCTGATAAACCGACAAGCCCAGTCCGAGCTGCTGATAAACCGTCAAGTCCAGTCAATATTATGATTACCGGCTTCGGCCACACCACCCCTGGCAATCCTGTCGCTTTATCAAAGCATAGTGCCAAGGAAGAATTTTCTTGTATGGACAAGGGCAAGTGGAATACAGATTTGTCAAGCTATGCCCACCTCAACGCCCAAGACATTCATTCTGGGTTTTTAAACCGCTTGTACACAAGCCGCGACTATGAAGGCGGTTTAGTGAACATGATGAAGGAGCGATATGAGGTAAATACTGTTTTAATTCTGCATAACTATTCTTCCAATTTATAATATCAACTCCAGTAGCCCCCAAGGGCCGGTTTATATTATCCATATAAGCCGGGACTTTTTAATACTTCAACTTTGCCTGCCTAGCCTCCCAAGGGCCGGTTTACTCTTTCAAGATGAACCGGGACTTTTATCCCGCCAAACTTCTTGTTGAATATCTTTGTCCACCAATCGTCCACTAAGCTGATTGATGGTAGAACACCCATAATGTTTAACTTTGAGCAAATATACATTAGCCCCCAAGTGCCAAGAATAATACTTGTATTGAGCTTGGGACTTGTAATTTTTTTTGATAACAAGCAAATAGGCATTAGCCCCCAAGTGCCAAGTGTATAACCTGTTATGTGCTTGGTACTTCAAATATATGCTGCCAACTCATAACATGTATGTCTCTTACAGGCTGAGCTGAGCAAAAAGGAATCCCAAACCGCTGACCTTCAAGAAAATATCAAGTCCCAACAAGCAGAAACCTCCAAAGCCAAAGAGGAGCTGACCAATGCCTTAGCAGCCATGGAGAAACTGAAGGAGAACTTCAAGAAGGAACGTGCAGTCTGGGACATAGAGAAAGCCACACTGCAGAAGAGGGCTGAGGATGCAGAAGCAGCCCTTAATCCAGTGGTAGAAGAACTGACTGGTTTGAAGCGGCAAATAAATGCTATGACCACTGTTGTGTTTGGTAAATATCCTTATTATAAGCTTTTAACATGTATTATCCCATAAACTGCCGGTTTATCGACGTTCGTAATGATGCAGGATCGCGCATTACCCATCTGGGCTCTGATATGCAGAAGAAATTGAAGGTTGCCTATACTCTTATAGAGCAATTATATACCGGCGCGCAACGCATCATATGTACTGCCTCTCATAACAAGCCGCCCCCAACTTTAATCAAGGAAACTTTAGAGAGGTTGTGGATGCTGCCTGCCCGGTTAGAAGAGTTAAAAAGATTAGCTGCAAGGGCAGGTGCACTAACTGCGCTAACCCGGGCTAAAGCGTGGGTACCTGATCTTGATCCAGCGGATGTGGGTAATGGCTATCCAAGCTTAAAGGAGGACGGATCAGATTTTGATAATGATGATCTCCGAGCTTTGACGAAGGAAATGCGCCCCTTGGCTAGCAAATTGGCTGAAGAGACCGATCTTTCTCATTACCAGTCGATTTATGACGCCAACAACAAGCGGGTTCATGCGCCAACTTATGATGTGCAAAATCTTATCCCGCCAATCCGTAAGCATACCTATGCCCCTGATGTTGAACCCTCCACACATATAAGCGATGAAGCTGTATTCCAAGCCCTAACTGGGATCGATTGGGCAACCATTGACTTCCAGCCATTGGGTGGAGAGGAGGAGGATGAACCGGCACAGGATGATCCACAACCGTCAAGTCAGCCCGGCGAAGAGGCATGAACCGGAGGCCGGTTTAGCTTTCTGCATACTGCAACACTTGTTGAAAACAATTATTCTTTTGGGCATCAAGGCGTCTTGTAATAGACTAGTTTAAACACTTGGTCTGCTATGCCATCGTGCATATTCACTTTGCATGACACTGTTAATCCGCCATGATGAAGATATGCTATGTCTACTTATAACCCTTAGCAGTTTATTCAATCTGTTCATGCATACAACAAGTTGGAAAGTGTCCTGGCGGTTTACCGCCGGACAGGTCATAATGCCCAACATAGAGCTAAGGTTTATAACCAAGGCTGTATTTAAGAATACTCAAATATGAAATATATCATACCTGTGATATTGAATCACGTCGTTGGTTTACCAACTTATTGTGGTAAGGGTAATAACCCAAATCCTCCTATGTATAGCCGGTTTATAGCAAAGCCGGACCGGTTTTAATGAATACCGGATTATCCTTATATCATACTGGCGACTTGTAGTCGAAAGCCAGACCGGGTCAATAAACACCGGATTGTAGCAGATCGTGTACTGACGACTTATAGTCGAAAGCCAAGCCGGGTCAATAGACACCGGTTATCTTTTAAATCTGTACTGGCGACTTACAGCCAAAAGCCAGACCGGGTCAGTAAACACCGGATTAACATAAACCTCATCAAAATAAACCGCCAAAAGAAAGACTTCAAAAGAAAAAACATGCAAGAATTTGAGGCTTTTCATGGGCTGCCAGGCCACTGAGTTAAACCATTTACAAAGCCTTATAAGATGGACCTCACATTAACCAATCGTCATTTTAACTATGACAAGTGCAGGGTCTTTATAAGATTGACTTGTCAAACGTTCGACGGGTCTTACCAGGATTACCTGGGTGGAGTGACTTACTTAAAAAGGCAGGATAACCCGGGGTTTTAGGTGAATACACCTGGCTTCCAAGCCTGGCTTTTATAGCCTATTACAAGGTTATAGATTCTTTGTTCTTGTAGAAGCAAAGAGCCCTTGAGCAATATTTTGAGCTGTGCTCAATGGGTACCTATGTTTGAGTTGTGCTTTTGCAACACTCTCTTTGGCCCCTTTTGACTTTGGGTAACAAGCCCCCAAGTTTTTTTATAGCTTATAAGCCGGATCAATGGGCAATCAGAACTCCGTTTTATAAATAGAAGCCCGCATGTAACCAAAAAGCTTTTAAGGAAGAACAGCAGATGCCCCGCTTTAGTAGGGATGCCGGTTTATTATATTGATCATCATATATACATTGTCAAGAATATGTACATAAGAAGAGCCTATGGCTCAGGTGTAGTAAGGCCGAAGATGAGCGATATTCCACGGCCGGTGGCTCTCCTCCTCTGATTTACGTGAGTCTTTGTGCTCTCGAACATCGATAAGGAGTATGACCCGTTATGCAGATTCTTGCTGACCACAAAGGCTCCTTCCCAAGGCGGGGATAACTTGTGCATACTAGTCTGATCCTGGATGAGCCGGAGCACCAGATCGCCTTCTTGAAAAGTTCTGGTTTTAACCCGACGGCTGTGATAACGATGCAGATCTTGCTGGTAAATCGCCGAACGAGCCGCTGCAATATCACGCTCCTCATCTAACAGGTCAAGTGCTTCCTGACGTGCTTTCTCATTGTCAGCTTCAACATAAGCCGCCACATGGGGCGAGTCATGACGGATGTCACTAGGGAGAACCGCCTCTGCTCCGTAAAAAAGGTGTGTAACCCGTAGATCTGTTAGGTGTGGTATTGATACAACATAACACAGAAGGTAACTCCTCCACCCAACAACCCGGCGTCCTCTATAAAGGAACCATAAGCCGGGACTTGAAGCCTCTCAGGATCTCTTGATTGGCTCTCTCCGCTTGACCATTAGATTGGGGGTGAGCCACTCATGACACGTCAAGCCGGATGTGCTCACGGTGACAAAATTCTTTCATAGCACCCTTGGACAGATTAGTACCATTATCAGTTATGATGCTGTGTGGAAAACCAAACCGGAAAATCACCTTCTTGATGAATTGAACCGCCGTGGCTGCATCACACTTACTGACTGGCTCTGCCTCCACCCACTTAGTGAACTTATCAACCGCCACGAGAAGGTGGGTCTTCTTATCCTTGGACCTCTTAAAGGGTCCAACCATATCCAGCCCCCAAGTTGCAAACGGCCAAGTGATTGGAATCATCCTCAATTCCTGAGCCAGAACATGAGCTCGACGTGAGAACTTCTGACAACCATCACACTTTTTCACCAAGTCTTCAGCATCAACATGAGTCGTCAGCCAATAGAAGCCATGATGAAAAGCCTTGGCTACCAGGGACGTTGAACTGGCATGGTGACCACAATCTCCTTCGTGGATCTCACGCAAAATCTCACAGCCTTCTTCAGGAGATACGCACCGCTGAAACACCCCTGTTACACTGCAATGATGCAATTCTCCCTTGACAATGGTCATTGACTTGGATTGCCGGATTATCTGCCTGGCCAAAGTTTCATCCTCAGGTAACTCGCCCCGGGTCATATATGCCAAACATGGGACTGTCCAATCTGGGATAACGTGAAGAGCCGCCACCAACTGAGCCTCTGGGTCCGGAATAGCCAAATCCTCCTCTGTAGGTAGCTTGACCGATGGGTTATGCAAGACATCTAGAAAAACATTGGGCGGCACCGGTTTACGTTGGGAACCCAAACGGCTTAAAGCGTCCGCCGCTTCTTTCTTCCGCCGGTCGACATGATCAACCTGATAACCCTTGAAGTGACCAGCAACCATATCCACCTCTCATAGATACGCTGCCATGAGTGGATCCTTGGAATCCCAAGTACCAGATACTTGTTGAGATACCAGGTCCGATCACCAAAGCACTTAACCCGGCTTAAATTCATCTCCTTAGCCATTCGAAGACCATGGAGTAAGGCCTCATATTCAGCTTCATTGTTAGTGCAAGGGAACATTAAACGGAGAACATAACAAAACTTATCATCTCGTGGGGAAGTTAACACGACTCCAGCGCCCGAGCCCTCCAATTGCCTGGACCCATCAAAATGAATAGTCCAATAATTGTTATCCGGCTTTTCTTCCGGCGCGTGCAACTCTGTCCAGTCATTGATGAAATCCACAAGCGCTTGGGACTTGATCATCGTACGAGGCATATACTTTAACCCGTGAGGTCCAAGCTCAATGGCCCACTTGGCAACCCAGCCAATTGCTTCCCTGTTTTGGATTATATCTCCCAAAGGGGCAGAACTGACCACAGTGATGGGATGACCCTGAAAATACTGCTTAAGCTTCCGGCTTGCCATGAAAACTCCATACACCAGCTTTTGCCAATGTGGGTATCTCTGCTTGGACTCAATAAGCACCTCACTGATGTAATAAACCAGCCGTTGAACCGGATATTCCTTGCCAGCCTCCTTACGTTCCACCACAATGGCCACACTGACAGCCCGGGCATTAGCAGCCACATATAACAACAACGAACTTTATCGACCAGAGCAGCAAGGACAGGTGGCTCAGCTAACTGCTTCTTCAAGTCCTCAAACGCCGCATTAGCAGCATCACTCCAGACAATTTTTTGTCTTTTTCATCATCTGATATAGAGGGATAGCTTTCTCTCCCAACTGGCTGATAAACCGGCTCAGCGCTGCAATACGACCCGCCAGACGTTGAACATCGTTGATACAAGACGGTTTAGCCAGAGACGTAATAGCTTTGATCTTTTCTGGATTAGCTTCAATGCCCCTGTTAGACACCAGAAAACCCAAGAGCTTGCCTGCCGGTACACCAAAGACACACTTGGCCGGATTAAGCATCATTTTATAAACCCGGAGATTATCAAAAGTTTCCTTCAAAACATCTATTAACGTCTCCCCCTTCCTAGACTTCACCACAATATCATCCACATAAGCATGAACATTGCGCCCAATCTGATTATGAAGACAATTCTGCACACAACGCCTGGGCACTTTTGAGCCCAAAAGGCATAGACACGTAGCAGAAGGCTCCAAAGGGAGTTATAAAAGTTGTCTTCTCCTGGTCCTTAACTACCATCTTGATCTGATGATAACCAGAGTAAGCATCGAGAAAGCTCAGACGCTCACAACCCGCCGTCGCATCAATAATCTGATCAATACGAGGAAGAGCAAAAGGATCAGCAGGACAAGCCTTGTTTAAATCCGTGTAGTCCACACACATGCGCCAGGTGCCATTCTTCTTAAGTACCAGCACCGGGTGAGCCAACCACTCAGGCTGAAACACATCAATGATAAACCCAGCCGCCAAGAGCCGGGCTACCTCCTCACCAACAGCTTTACGCCTTTCTTCATTGAAGCGGCGGAGAAACTGCTTGACCGGTTTAAACTTGGGATCAATGTTAAGAGTGTGCTCAGCGAGTTCCCTCGGTACACCTGGCATGTCAGAAGGTTTCCATGCGAAGATGTCCCGGTTCTCACGGATGAACTCGATGAGCGCGCCTGCCTATTTCGGATCCAGATTAGCACTGATGCTGAACTGCTTGGATGAATCGCCAGGAACGAAGTCAACTAGCTTAGTCTCATCAGCCAATTTAAACTTCAAGGCCGGATCATGCTCTGTAGTTGGCTTTTTCAAAGAAGTCATATCCACCGATCAACATTTTTTTGACTGGGTCCCGCCGATCAACATTGTCCATATAAAACTTCAACTCCTCTATTGCACAAACCGACTCAGCATAAGCCGCATCACCTTCCTCACATTCCAAAGCAATCCTACGACTCCCATGTACCATGATAGTCCCCTTATGACCCGACATCTTGAGCTGCAAATAAACATAACAGGGCCTTGCCATGAACTTAGCGTAAGCCAACCGTCCAAACAAGGCATGATAAGGGCTCTTGATTTTCACCACTTCAAAGGTCAATGTCTCTGACCTAGAGTCATGATCATCTCCAAAAGCAACCTCCAGGGCTATCTTACCAACTGGATATGCCGACTTACTAGGCACCACACCATGAAAAATAGTGTTCGACGGTTTAAGATTCTTATCTGTCAACCCCATGCGACGGAAGGTTTCATAATAGAGAATATTGATGCTGCTCCCCCCATCCATGAGTACCTTGGTAAACTTATACCCTCCAACCTGAGGTGCCACCACCAACGCCAGGTGACCCGGATTATCAACCCGGGGTGGGTGATCTTCCCGGCTCCATACGATGGGCTGCTCAGACCAGTGCAAATAACGGGGAGTTGCCGGTTCAACGGAGTTCACTCCTCTCTTATGAAGCTTCTGGTCGCGCTTGCATAGGATACTGGTAAAGACATGATACTGCCCACTATTCAACTGCTTCAGGTTGCTCTGATAACCCGACTGTTGCTGCTGTTGATTCCCCTGATGATGCTACTGATTATAACCACCTCGGTTGCCATGATTGCCTTGATTGCCTTGAAATCCTGTGCCAGAACTGCCTCCACTGTAACTCGGCCCATGAAAACCAGGTCCTGAACCGCCACCCAGTCCATGACCATCTTGGAAAATATTTGAGTTTTTGAACTCCCTCATGATAAAGCAATCCTTCCAAAGGTGTGTAGCCGGCCTCTCTCGCGTCCCGTGTCTTGGGCAAGGCTGGTTTAACAGGTGCTCAAGATTGATACCTGATCCTCCACTCCGCGGGGGCGGTTTACCCTTACGACGCTGACCATTGTTCTATGTGTTGGTGTTATCCAGAAAATCCAAACTGCTATCCGCTTTGCACTTACCGTTGTTTCCATGGCCTGCCGAGTTATGCTGTTGCCCTCTGGTGCTGCTGCTCTTCTTTCCCTTTCCTGACTTTTCATCATCAGACTCAGCGTCCTTGGTACCACCAGAGTCAGCGTATTTAACCAGAGCCGCCATAAGTGTCCCCATGTCATTGCAGTGACGCTTGAGCCGCCCGAACTTCAGCTTTAGAGGTGTGAATCGGCAATTACCTTCCAACGTTAAGACTGTTGAATCGGCGTTGATGCGGTCCGACGAATGCAGGATCGCTGAGACCCGGCGCACCCAATGGGTTGTCGATTCACCTTCTTCTTGGACACAGGCAGCTAAGTCCACAATTGACATGGGCTGCTTGCACGTGTCTTTGAAATTCTGGATAAACCGGGCTTTTAACTCGGCCCATGATCCAATGGAGTTAGCTGGCAAACTTTTCAGCCAAGTACGAGCTGTTCCTTCCAACATCATGGTGAAATATTTAGCACATGCAGCATCGTCAACGTCCAGCATTTCCATCGCCATCTCATAGCTCTCAACCCATGATTCAGGAGGTAAGTCGGCAGTGTAATTGGGCACTTTACGAGGACCTTTGAAATTCTTGGGCAGCCGCACATTACGTAGAGCCGGGGTGAGACACGGCACCCCAAAGAACTGAAAGCAACACCTGGTTCCACTGAGGCTGTTGGACGAACCGGAGTAATCTGACGGGCCGCGTACTGTCTCGCTAGCTCGGCTTCTCGATGTGCCCTGTCGTGATCCACCACGTCTTGAGCATTAGCACCACCGCCCGCCGGGTTACGCCCTCGAGGCGGGTTACGGTTCCGCGCACTGCTTGACACAGCCGGTTCATCAATATGCCTGCTGTAAGTCCGGCTTGGGCGGGGGGTGGAATGAATCCTCTCGCGGCTGTATGAATAAGCCTGCTACTGAGTCAAGGCTGTCTGAAGGAGTTCTCTAGCCCGTCGCGTCTCAACCGCTACTAGGGACTCGCCTTCGACTGGGAGAGCCGCCAATCGTGAAGCGGCGGCGACTATGTTATCCAAAGGGTTAGAGTAATGACCCGGGGGTGTTGATATGTGCTGCGATAGGACATTGCTCTAACGAGGCGGATCCATCGTGCGCTGCTGAACCTCCGCCCCCGTTCTAGGTGCCTCCACCCGGTTTACCACTGCTGGTTACTGGTTCCAGATCCTGGCGTGTTAAAGAGATTCCTTGCCTTGTAAACCGGAGGTAGGTGAGACCGGTACCTTCTCCTGATGACTTCATTTGACGCATTTTGATCCAACATAAGCCGGTAAGCCTGTGCATCCAACTCGGCCCGCTCTGCAGCCATCCTGGTGTCCTCAGCTGCCAGGTCTGCCTTGGCTTGAGCTATCTGATCCTTCACTTTCGCAACTTCCGCGTTATGCTCATCCTGATTCGCCGGGTTAACTTCTGCCGCCAGTAGCGTTGCCAAAGCGTCAAATAAGTCGGACAAAACCTGAGCCGGCGATCGCGCAGGGCCTCCTGCCCCGGCTGCCGTCGCCGCTGCTGACCCGGAGATCATCACCGCTGCAGTCGAAGAGTGCTGCACTGGCTGTGTACCGGCCATGAAGATCGCAACCCGGCTCGGCGGATCGGAGGGGTCCGGAATACTGTCACCATCGGAACAGCCCCCAAGCCGGCCGTCTTGCAGTTTGTACAATGAGTCGGTCTCTCCGGTAGATGACTCGTCATCAGAGTAAACAACGGTTTCACCACCAAATGCTGATCTATCCTCAGATTCCGCTCCGTTGATGACTCCCACGAAGGCACGCTTCATGACAGGCTGAACCCGGGCGGATCTCGCACGCTGAGCCGTTTCAACGATGTCGGTGCAGATGTCCGGCTCAGGGCCCGGTTCGCCAATCTTGCCAATGAAGACGTGAATACCGCCGAAGGGGACCCGGTACCCGTACTCAATTGAGCCGGCCTCGGGACCCCAGCCTGCATCGTCGATGTAGAGCTTGCCGAGACGACTCTTGGTCATCCGGCCTACAGCATATCCCTTGAGCCCTTCAAAGCTGCCCTCTAAGAACTTGAAACCATTGTGCGATAGCCCCACGGTGGGCGCAAACTGTCGTGGTTTTGTCACGGCAGATGTCCTAGTGTGAGGACTTAGTCATGGATCCATCGCAACGTAGTTAGCTTAAAGGGGTTAAAGCGGGACAAAGGACGGAAGGAGTTTATATTGGTTCAGCCCCTTGAGGTGAAGGTAAAAGCCTAATCCAGTTGATGTGGAATTGCTAGGGTTTCGATGACCAGGGAGCAAATACGCTTTCCCTGGCCCTCGATCTGTTGTTTCTTGTCCCTAAACCGCCGTCGGGTCATCCCTTTATATACACAGGTTGACGCCCGGCGGTCTACAGAATCCTGGCCGGCTCATAAACGTGTCCGGCTCAGTTTCTACCCTTTCCTATCTTATCATACAAGTTATACATCATATGGCGGTATATATCTACGGGCCCTAATCCGCCTTTGGGCCTCGGGCCTTCTCGTCAGATCTCCTCCGTAAAGCGCCATATTCCTTGTCTTCGTGGGCTTCATTATGAATAATCCACTATGAGTATAACCCGGCCCCTCCTGGGCGGTTTATACTGAATAGCTATATCCCCAACAAATACTAAAAACAGTTCTTTCGGTGCAGTGCGTAGATGCAGTTTTGAACACTACACTTGTCATCGTAATTTGGGAAAATTATGAAAAAAATGATCTACGTTGTGATTACCGTTTACTAATAGGAAAGAAGTTTCACCTCGATGAGTAGCTTCTCCGTGCATGGAAAGCATGTAAGGAATCCAACAACTTGATCCAGATTGGGGCCGATAGATTTTGTTGCCAAGATCTTCACTGTGCGCATAGACTGGGTAAAGCTTGTGGGAATCGTTTTCTGGAAGACGGTTGTAAATACATCAAGAAGAAATTTAAAAATGTGAATTTCAAGAAGATGGAGAAGAAGATGAGTGCTATACCTGAATGATAACGGATCAAATAAAGAGTTCGGAGAATTTGGCAGACGAGTACACCAACGCTGTCAATTTCGGCGCGTCAATGACCCTGATTTTTGTTGGACCTTCTAGATCAGATACAAGCAATCTCTCAAGGAAAGGCGCATTCTCAATGACCATAACGTGGAACAGCTGGAGTGATCTCTTCCCAATTGATGTCTTGTTGCGGGGCCAGCAAGACACATAAATCCATCGTAGATTTGTTGAGGCGATGTGGAGGCTAATGAACCTGTGGATCTGCTCAAGACGAAGGTACTCGAGCGCAGTACAGCTGCGGAGCAGGTGCTCCATAGCCTTCTTCGAGATGACAATGTCGAAGAGGTCGAGCTGCTTGAGATGAGGGAGAAGAAGGGCGGGCGTGGCATTAATCTGGGGAAGATAGCAGGAGCTGAAGCTAGCGCGATGCAGCATTGGCGTGAGGCGGAGTGCGGACGGCGGCAGATAGTGACATCGTCTAGCTTCAAAGCTGAGCTCCTCGAGCTGATCTAAGGTGGGGGATAAGAACCACTCATCAAACTTGGCTTGGACCTTGCAGTTGGTACTGAACATGCGGATGTCAAGGCGTCTGGCTAGCCTAGGGTGCGATGAAAGGATCTTTGAGACTGCGGCCATGCATTTGCAATCCCCGTCGCAGAGGCAGCTGTCGACGGTGAGGTTGAGGGGGACACGGTGCTAGAGGGGGCGCCACCGCCGGGAGAGCAGGGCAGTCCGCACGGCAGATTTGGTGGGGAGGAGGCCGATGATGACGAGCAGCATGTCGTCGGGGAGGCTGCTGATGAAGTCCAGGCTCGCCAGATGCGGTTTTGGCTTGAGCCGCCTCCGCTTGTTGGCTGCCTCGCCGTCCATCTCAACCGGCGGTGACGCTAGTGTACACGTGTGCTGGTGTGTGTTGTGTGCTGGGTGTGCGCGAGTGCGTCCTTCTGTGCATGCCGCCGCGCAGTGGTGAAGTGGGCGTGAGTGCGTCCTTGACGCAGAAGAAGTGTGCCCTCAGTTTACTCTACTAGCGTGCGGGGTGCTACCCCGAGTGGTTTCAACTTTGTTTACTTCACCGCGTGTCAGATGGGCCTCTAGTTTACTTATTTTCACCCACTGCCACATGGGCTAGCACACGAAGATAGAGAACACGAGCTGACAAGGCAGCATGTGGACTGGTTGACCGGTCAACTAAACAATATACGAAGCTATACGCTGACATAGTGACCGTATAATACCTCGGTATTGAGAGTTTGCGTGAGAGGGGAGGCCCGTCAGAGATAGCAGAGAGAGAGAGAGAGAGAGAGAGAGAGAGAGAGAGAGAAAGAGCTACTCCCTCCGTTCGATAATGTAGTGCCAACATTTTTTTTAAGTCAAACTTTTGAAACTTTGACCAAGTTTATAAAGAAATTACTTATATCTACAATACCAAAGATAAATGATAGTATGAAGTAAGTACATGTTGTGATGAATCAAATGATCGTTCCAGATGTAAATGTTTTCTCCACATATACCTGGTATAAGTTTTCTGAGGTTTGACTTTTCAAAACATCCATATGCTTGTGGACGTGAGAGAGTACCTAACTAGAGAGAGTGTGTGTGAAATAGAAAGAGTGACTGAAAAAAGTGTGTGTGCGTGTGTGAGAGACATGGACAACACACGATAAAAGTAGAGAAAAAGTGTGTGTGTCTTATGCAAACATATCACACATGCATCTTCGACAGCGGAAGCAAGGTGAGGAGATAGTGTGTGGTTGTTTGCAACCGAGAGAGAAAGACCCCTAGCACGTGGCCAAGAGGGGTTTGACAAACAAGGGAGAGAAGTCAAGAGAGACGTACGGAGAAAATGCAGACATGGGGAGGAGAGGTTGTATGTTTGTCATAGAGAGATACCTTGCAGATCCTGATGGGACTACATGGGTGGGAGATCGAGTGACAAGGTGTGTGCGTGATAGAAGATACCCCGAGAGATATCGAGATAGACCTATGGATGGAAGGAGACAATACGTGTGTTCCTGATGGCTAGTGAGAGATAATCATACTTAGGGGGAGTGCGTGTGCCTATGATGGAGTGAGGGATTATGGTACTTAGGGGGTGCGTGTCACATAGAGAGAGAACAAGGTCGGAGAGTGTTAGATGGGTCTATGTAGCGCAAGCGAGACATGTGTATGTGTGAACCAGGGAGATATAAAGTTTGAGAGAGATAGAGGAGCCCCGATAAGGCTGAGTGGTGCGTCAGATAGGTGAGAGGGGGAAAGAGATATTCCATCCGCTCGATAATGCAGTGCATGTAAATTTTTTAGAAGTCGAACTTTGGAAACTTTGACCAGGTTTACTGTAGCGACCAGACCTCAAATGGCCTGTGCTGCTGTGCACCAGTGTCATCCCTGGATCAGTAATGCTGACACGCACAGTACAAATGGAGGATTTATAACAGAGTAGCAATCACACACTTATTACATCGAATATCTCCGAAGAGATTAAGTATAAAAAAACATGGCTTAAGGCCATCTAAAAACGATAACAGCGGAAGGCTTGGAAGATAAGTGAGTCCATCAACTCCAGCGGCATCACTGAGTATAAGACCACGACCTAAGGCACCTTACTCGTCGTCTGAAAAGTCTGCAACATGAAACATTGCAGCCCGAAAACGGGTCAGCACATAGAATATGCTGGCAATGTAACACATAGAGAATAATGAACAATAATAATGCTATACTATATGCATATATGGCTGGTGGAAAGCTCTATGGTTACAGTTTTGCGAAAAGCCAATTTTATCCTACTTCAAAGGAATAAACTTTATTTAACTATCATGGTGGTTGAAACATTGAGAAGGTACCTCCAACTCAATCCCATTTAAGTGTCATCATTAACCCAACAAAATTAATTATAAGTATCACGGTGATGAGATTCAAATGATAATCCAGGTACTAGATACTCAAGTTGTCCATAACCGGGGACACGGCTAATCATGATCAGTTTGTACACTCTGCAGAGGTTTGTGCACTTTTCCCACAAGACTCGATCGCCTCCGCTTGATTCTCGCACTGCATGATGTTTGAGAAACGGATGACCGAGACACAGTCTTTCAGAAACAGTCACTCTTTACTCCGGATGGACCGGTACACCTACTTTCCCCTACATCTGCTAGTCCACCTCTTCAAGAGATCCTGTAACCTACTCAGCTATGCTAGAGCCCATAATAGCTTGCGGCTGCACACGGAAGTTTCTAGAATGAAATATCTTATGATCCCTTTGAGCCTGGGTGGCGGACCTTATACATACAGACAACACTGGGTTCTCCAGGTGTCTCAATCCACCCAGATGTGAGTTTTAGTTGCCACCTTAAGTTGAACCATTATTAAACACTCACATCTGTCATGAATATCTCTCAAACCCAATCCACGTCTACGCATAGCATGGCGATATAAAGCAACGTAGAGGTAACTCCCGAGGGTTTGATAAAGAACAGGTAATAGGTACTACCTCAACTACTTCCCAATACCCACAATTTAATTAGATCCTAATCATGCAATGTGTTTGAGGAAATAGATCTAATGCAAGAAAACTGGGTATGAACGGGGTATGATCAAAGTGTTACTTGCCTTGCTGATGATCCGCAAAAGCTAACGAGTCGAAGTAACAAGCGGCACACTCCGGGTATTCTATCGCAAAACAAACAAGCACACAATCAATACTCATCTAATGCACAGGTAAAACTCGATAGAAAGATCCAACCAGAAAGTTCAACTTAAGAACTCCGGTTTGCAAAAAGAATCAACTCGAAAGAAGCAACGAAAGTCAAAAGGCTAAAGAAAGAAACTTCGTTTGCTAATCTGGATCTAGGTCAAATTTTACTGTGGCAAAATCTAGTTTGAGTAGGTTAAACGGAAAGAGAATTTCGAGACGAAACTCTAGGCGCTTGAATCACCTGATTCCGATAAACGAGCGAAAAGTTAAACAGAATCGAAGATTCGATCAGAAATTGAATATGAGAAAATAACGAGAAAATCCGACGAAAAAGAAAAACGGACGAACGGTTAAATAACAGACGTTCGTTAACAGAGGAAAACCGATGAACGCGTTCGTTAAAACGAACGGTTCGGTGAACGCTCGTGAAATAAGAAAACCGAAAAAAAAACTGATCTAGGGTTTTTTTTAAAATAAAGGTTTTTTTTTCAGAAAACCGGTCAACTCGACGAACGGCGGCGGCAGTACCTCGACGGGCTCGCTCCGGCGAGGGGCTCCGGCGGGGTGCGGGCTCGGCGCGAGGGCGGCGGGGGTGCGGGGCTCGGGGGCGGCTCC